>NC_067406.1:30680771-30981669 GCF_009764475.1 Pristis pectinata | reverse complement strand
GTGAAATTTGCGCCAAAATAGCAACGTGATTAGTTGTGTGGCCTTTGTGCTGTATATTCTATGTAATATGTAGAGGCTTGGATGCGAGGATTCGGAAGTTCTAGAAATTTTAGGGATTAATAGATTTTTTTGTTAGAAAGGGAGAGAACTGTACATTTTACTGTTCCCTGGTAACAGGCATTTCAAAATTATCTTTTTAACAGCAAGAAGATGCATTGCGTCGGGAGATGAATCTGGAAGAGGCCAAAAAGATAGTTATTACACTGGACCCTAGTCTTGCAGAGCCACATCAGGTAACTGGTACATATAGTTGGCATTCATTAACCAAAGTTAAAAAGTTAACATGCCATGCAATTCTGCATCTTCCACATCCATTGGTGAATAGTGGTGGACAACTAAACCTCTAATCAGAGGAGGCGGCTGCAAGAACGTACCCAACATCAACGATGTTGGGTGTAGTGTGTCAATTCTAAGGCAAAGGCTGCAGCTCCAGACGTGACAAATAGATGATACCCACTCCCCTGCCCCCATTACAGGAGCCAGTCTCCAGCCAATTTGATTTGCTCCATGTAATATCAAGAGACAGCTGAGAGCACTGGGTGCAGGCGAGGCTGTGGGACCAGGCGACATCCTGGCCGCATTACTGGAGACCTGTGCTCCAGTAGTAGCTGTGCCTCCAACAAATGGCATTGTCATTGCCAAGTCCCCCACTGTCAATATCCTGAGGGTCACCATTGATGAAAACCTCAACTGGACCAGCACACAAGTACCATATCTATGAGAACAGGTCAGATGCTGGTCTGTTGGAGTGACAGATTTGCCTGCTGATACCCCAGGGCCACTCCATCTACAAGGTACAAGTCAGAAAATTAGAGTCATACAGCATGGAGACAGGCCACTTAGTCACCACATCTGTGCCATGGCTGTCTGGATTTCCTGGTTGCCAGCCATTTTAATTCTTTTCATTCTTTTCCTCATTCCCACACCAACCAACGTGTCTGTCCTTAGCTTCATCTTGGCAGTAGAGGAGGCCAAACGCAAACTAGAGGAATAGCACCTTGTATTCTGCCTGGGTAGTCTACAACCTGGCGGTATGAACGTTGAATTCCCCCACTTCTGGTAAACTGCTCCCCCTCTGTCCCTTTTCCCTCTTCCCCTGAACTACCCACCTTCCTCTCCTATCAGATTCCATCTTCTTCAGGCCTTTGTCACTTCCACCTATCACCTCCCATCTTCTGGCATTAGTCCCACTCTTTCCTCCCTGTCTCCCTGCCGCCCCCCCCCCCCCCCCCCCCCCCCCCCCCTCCCAGGGAACCTGGATCTACCTATCACCTGCCAGATCTTGCTCTACCCCTTCCCTCCTTTTTATACTGACTATCTCCCCAATATCTTTCAATCCAGATGAAGAGTCTTGGCCTGAAACATCGACTGTCCTCATTTTCACTCCATAGATGCTGCCTGACGTGCTGAGTTCCTCCAACTTTTTGTGTGTTGCACTGAAATAGTGATGTTTGAATGTGGGAGCTCTTGAGGAGAGATGCTTTGGGAAGAATATCCTGGTGATTGCATCCAGTGTTTTGGCTGAGAAATACCATTCATTGCTGAGATCATAGAATCTGATTTCAATTTTTACAGTGTTTATTTGGAATGGAAAAAAGTATTTTGATGTGGGGGAGATGAGAGGGAGGAAATTAAGGATAATATCTGGAAATCAGCTGATGGCCGTAAGCATCAGAGGATAAAACACAGATACTTTTAGATAAACAGAGTATTTGAGGAGACACTAAAAGACTGCAGATGCTGGAATCTGGATCAATAAACAAACTGCTGGAGGAACTCGGAAGGTCAAGCAGCATCTGTGGAACTGTGTGGAGGGTTTGAGAATGAAGATGCAGGAAAAAATATTGTTCCCTTTTTTGTTTTGAGAATCTACTCCAGTCCAACAACGATTCATGACCTCCACACATTTCCAGTTACATTTCTCCTTTTAAATTCTCCTTGAGAAAACTTTTTTTTTAACTAAGCTTTCATGATCTGTTCTAAGGCAACAATGTCAGATGTTGTTAAAACATTATATAAATGCATGTTATTGTCGGGATTTGAGGTGGGTAAATATATGTCAGAATAAAAGTGGTTCAGTTCTGTTTTCGTGGACTTTCTGAAGATTAAATAATAAACCATATTAGAGAAGGAGTTTCCAGAAATACTTTATTTCATAATAAAACTCATAACATATTCCATATTTGTGATCAAGTTCCTGTTTTTTTGTGTTTGATTCCTTTGCAGTTAGTTTCCAAATGATTTATTGACCTTTGTTCTGCCTTGCATTTAAAATTATTCATGGATGGAACTTCCTTTTGAGTACATAAAAAACATACAGAAACTGAAGTGAGCATAGGCTATTCAACCAATTGTGCCTGCTCCACCATTCAGTAAGATAGTTGATCTTTTACCTCAGTGTAACTTTTCTGTACTATTCCCATAGCCCTTGATTCTCTTAATATCTAAAAATTTATCAACCTCCATGAATATACCCAATGACTGAGCCTCCACATCCCTCTTGGATAAAGAGTTCCAAACATTCCATACTTTCTGTATTAAGAAACTTCTCATCTCAGTCCTGAATATCCAATCTTTTATTTGAAGGCTGTAACCCCTTGTTCTAGACACCTCAGCTGGGGAAAGCATCACACCCAAAATCTCCCCAATCAACCCTCTTCATCACCTCTTGTTCTTCTAAACTTGGAGTGTAGGCCCAGTTTGCCTAGCCTCTCCTTGCATGACAAACCAGAAAATAAATCTGGTGAACTCACTCCCCATCACTCCACTCCCTCTATTGCCAGTGTATCCTTCCTTTATAGGGCAAGGCTGGTAGGAGTAGGGAACTGTTAGATCTGGAGATGATTTTGTCCATAAGGTTCTTCAGAAGGTGAAAATCTTGTGGTTACAGCTATTTTATTAGATGTTCATCGTAGTACAGGTCAGCCAGAAGTACTGGACTGCAACTAACAAAGGAACATGAGCACATGCTCCCCTTTTGGGCCAGTTACACTTCAGCTTTGTAAACAAAGAAACTACAGAAATATAGAACCAAATATACTACAAGTTACTCAAAGTTTACAGACAAACAGGTGATTATATGAACATATAAGTGCATGAAGAAAGCTAAAACTACAAGGAAAAACACAAGAAAAACAACAATCTGGACCCTAATCCAACAGAACCCTGGATGATGAGGGATATTAAGGCCTTGGCCAGGAAAAAGGAGGAGGCATGGGTCAGGTACAGGCAGCTGAGATCAAGCAAATGGCTGGAGGAAAATAGGGGACGTAGGAGTATAAAGAAGAAAATCAGGAGGGCAAAAAGGGGGTATGAGATAGCTTTGGCAGAAAAGATGCATAAAATCTCCTTGGCTTTTCCTTAATTAAGGGAAAAAGAGTAACCAGAGAGAGAATATGGTCCTTCAAAGACCAAAGGGGACATCTTTGTGTGGAGCCACAAGAGATGGGCGAGGTCCTTAATGAATATTTCTTCTCTGTTTTTATCATGGAGAAAGACACGAAGACTTAGGAACTAGGAAAAGTAAATGAGTAGGTCTTGGGGGTAGTCCGCATTAGAGGAGGTACTGGGAACTATAGACTAGTAAGTCTAACATCTGTGGAAGCTAAGTTACTGGAGAGGATTCTGAAGGATAAGAATAATACGTACAGTACATACGGAAAAACTAGTTGATTAGGGATAGTTGACATGGCTTTGTGCACGGGAGATCATGTCTTACAAACTTGATTGCATTTTTTTTTTGATGATGTGACCAAGAGAGTTGATGAGGGCAGGGCGGTAGCCATGGTTTATGTAGACTTCAGTAAGGCCTTTGATAAGGTTCCTCATGGTAGGCTGCTCTGGAAAGTTGAATCGCATGGAATCGGGGAGAGCTGGCTAATTGGATAGACAGTTGGCGTGATGGTAGAAAGCAGAGCCTGATGGTGGAAGGTTGTTTTTCGGACTGGAGGCTTGTGACTAGTGGTGTGCCTTGGGTCAGTGCTGGGCCCGTTGTTAGTTGTCATCTATATCAACGATTTGGATAAGAATGCATTAGAATTAGTAAGTTTGCAGATAAATAGTTGGTGTAGTGGACAATGAAGGAGGTTATCAAAAATTATAGGGGATCTTGATCAGCTGAGAAAGTGGGCTGACGAACGGCAAATGTAGTTTAATTCAGATAAGTGCGAGGTGTTGCATTTTGGAAAGTCAAGTTCAGGCAGGACTTTCACAGTGAACGACAGTGCCCTGGAGTGTGTTGCACCACGGTGGAACTCGTGATCAGTACCATTTTTTTCCACTGACAATTGGCATTAATGAGCAGCAATGGAAATGCAGAGTACAGAAAATTCTATTGTGATAGTTGAAAAAATTTTTAAAATAATTGGGAATGGTAACAATTCAATCCTGTGATTCCCTGGATGCCACTTATGGTACCGTTCCTGAAATTTCAAAAACCCTGATTGCACCCATTTTACAGTAAATTCAGAAGTATTTTTAGTTCCCCTTTTCAAAAGGATTTTTTTCCATATCCAATGACTTGATTTGGTTTTCTCCAGCAGTGTGCCAATAAGCCCCCTTTATCTGCAATTTTTATTATGTTTACATTTCTCAAGTCAATATTGAGTGTGTTTTTTTCATTGACTTGGGTATTTTTTCATAGATAAAAATCAAAGCCACAGAAGCATATAGAGGAAAGCGAGTGAAACTCTTTGGCTGGGTCCACAGGTTACGTAGACAAGGTGAGTTTTCTGTCTTTTGAAACTGTTTATAAATAAATCACAGGGAAGAGACATTGAGCAGCAAATGCAGCCTGTGCTGCTGTGGCAGACACAGGAGTCTCAGGTCAAGAGGCATCTGATTTAATTAGCTGTTACAATTTGCTTCCCATCATTTCCACTCTGATTTTAAACTGCAGACTTGAATCTTGATAAAGTTTCAGCACTGCATAGTTAATAAATTGTATGTATTGTATATGGATCTCCTAACTTGCAATTAGCTTTCATTATCTCACTGAAGCGTTAGTTATGCACATTTTTTGACCCTACTCTAACTAACAGCTCAGCATTGGGAGGGATTATTTCTCCATATTATATCCTGTTGATTTACATACTATAACATTAAGGCAAACTGGGACTACTTTAATCAGCCTGCTAAGAAGCTGACCGGTGAGGGACTTAGTCTGTTTTCTCCTATCAGGCGAATTTGACTGGCCCTGGTAACTTCGAATTCCTGATGAGTGCTTCAAGGACTTGCCAAATTTTCCGATATCCCACATTGTTGAAGCACTCACTGTTTTTACATTTCTTGCCAGTTGTCTTTCACTTTTAATCGGTATTTGCTGCTTCCTAAAATTTTCCATGTTTTCCAGTCTATGACTAATCTTTGCAACGTGTTTGCCTTCTCTTTCAGTTTGATGCCATCCTTAACTTCCCTTAGTTAACAGTAAATGAATCATCACCCTCGTCGTTTTAGCTTCTGAAAGGAGCATATCTTTGAAATTATGAAATGTCCCCATAGTGACATCTGACAGTATAATCATTTATCTCCAGTTCATCTCAGTCAACTTTCTCCTCTTATCTTTTCTAATAGTCATTATTTAAGTTTTGCCTTGCTGTTTCTGGAGTCCACCCAAACTGATTCTACATCTGAGCCAAGATCATTTTTCACTAACTTATTGCTCACATCCATTTCCACAGACCTCCTTGAACTCCTTTTCAGTGTTAGCAATGTTTTTGTTATTGTCACATGCATTGAGGTACAGTGAAAAACTTGTCTTGCATACTGTTCATATAGATCAGTTCATTACACAGTGCATCAAGGCAGTACAAGATAAAACAATACAGAATGCAGAATAAAGTGTAACTGATACAGAGAAAGTGCAGTGAAGGTACACAATAAGGTGCAAGGTTATAATGAGGCAGGTTGTGAGGTCAAAAGTGCATCTTATCATACCAGAGAAGTGTTCAATAGTCTTATAACAGTGGGATAGAAGCTGGCCTTGAGCCTGGTGGTTTTCAGGCTTTTGTGTCTTCTGCCCCATGGGAGAGGGGAGCAGAGAGAATGTCTGGGGTGAGTGAGGTCTTTGATTATGTTGGCTACTTTGCAAAGGCAGTGAGAAATATAGACAGAGTCCACGGAGGGGAGGCTGGTTTCCTTGATGTGCTGAACTGTGTCCACAACTTTCTGCAGTTCCTTGCAGACACAGGCAGAGCAGATCCCTGATGCATCTGGATAGGATGCTTTCTATGGTGCATTGATAAAAATTGGTGAGGGTTGATGGGGACGTGCCAAATTTCTCCTGAGGAAGCAGAGGTGCTGTGAGCTTTCTTGGTTATGGCATTTACATGATTGACCAGGACAGGCTATTGGTGATGTTCACTCCTAGGAACTTGAAGCTCTCAACCCTCTTGACCTCAGCACTGTTGATGTAGACAGCAGCATGTACACTGTACCACATTCCACCCCCCCCCCCCCCCCCAAGTCAGTGACCAGCTCTTTTGTTTTGCTGACATTGAGGGAAAGGTTGTTGTCATGACACCATGTCCCTAAGCTCTCTACCTCCTTCCTGTACTCTGACTCATCATTATTTGAGATATGGTCCACTATGGTGGTATCATCTGCAACTTGTTGATGGAGTTAGAGCAGAATCTGACCACGCAGTCACGAGTGTATAGGGAGTAGAGTAAGAGGCTGAGGATGCAGCTTTGTGGGGCACCAGTGTTGAGAATAATCGTGGCGGAGGTGTTGCTGCCTATCCTGATTGATTGCGGTCTTTTGGTCAGTAAGTCAAGGATCTAGTTGCAAAGAGGGGTATTGAGTCCCAGGACCCAGAGTTTGGTGATGAGTTTGCTTGGAATTATAAAATTGAAGGCAGAGCTGTAGTCAATAAACAATGTTAGTTCCTGTTTCCTTTTTGCAATATCTGATTCAGTTCACTGTTACCACATTTACTTAATAAAGTAAGAAGAAGATAAATGGTGACACCATTCATCAATGTAAATTTGTCATTTTAAATAAAATTATTTATCTTAACAGGAAAGAACTTAATGTTTGTTGTTCTGCGTGATGGGACAGGATTTCTGCAATGTATCTTCAGTGATGACCTGGTAATCATTTTCTTCAGAAACATTCTAAAGCATTTCATTAAATGTTCAACTTTTCATCTTTAAACTGAGCGCTCCATTGGTAATTCAGCTTACTAATACTGCCTTTTCGAACATAGAGTGTAGAACATTACAGCACAGTACAGGCCCTTTGGCCCACGATGTTGTGCCAACATTTTATCCTACTCTGAGATCTATCTAATCCTTCCCTCCCATATAGCCCTCCATTTTTCTATCATTCATGTAAGAATCTCTTAAATGTCCCTAATGCATCTGCCTTCACCACCTCTGCCGGCAGTGCGTTCCACGCAGCGACCACTCTCTGTGTAAAAAAAAAACATACTGACATCACCCCAATACTTTCCTCCAATCATCTTAAAATTATACCCCCTCGTGTTTGCCATTTTCACCCTGGGAAAAAGTCTCTGACTGTCCACTCAATCGATGCCTCTCATCATCTTGTACACCTCTATCAAGTCACCTCTCATCCTCCTTCGCTCCAAAGAGAAAAGCCCTAGCTCACTCAACCTATCCACATAAGACATGCTCTCCAATCCAGGCAGCATCCTGGTAAATCTCCTCTGCAACCTCTCTAAAGCTTCCACATCCTTCCTAAAATGAGGCGACCAGAACTGAATACAATACTCCAAGTGTGGTCTAACCAGAGTTCTATAGAGCTGCAACATTACCTCACGGCTCTTGAACTCAATACTCCGACTAATGAAGGCCAACACACAACACACCATTTAACAACCCTATCAACCTTCATGGCAATCTTGAGGGATCTGTGGACGTGAACCCCAAGATCCCTCTGTTCCTCCACACTGTTAAGAGTCCTGCCATTAACCTTGTATTCTGTCTTCAAATTCAATCTTCCAAAGTGCATCACTTCACACTTTTCCGGGTTGAACTCCATCTGCCACTTTTCAGCCCAGCTCTGCATCTTATCAATGTCTTGTAACCTACAGCAACCTTCTACACTATCCACAACGCCACCAAACCTTCATGTCATCTGCAAACTTACTAACCCACCCTCCCCACATCCTCATCCAAATCATTTATAAAAATCACAAAGAGCAGGGGTCCCAGAACAGATCCCTGTGGAACACCACTGGTCACCGACCTCCAGGCAGAATACTGTCCATCTACAACCACCCTCTGTCATCTATGGGCGAGCCAATTCTGAATCCACACAGCCAAGTTTCCCTAGATCCTGTGTCTCCTGACTTTCTGAATGAGCCTTCCATGAGAAACCTTTTCAAATGCCTTACTAAAATCCATATACACCACATCCACTGCTCTATCTTCATCAATGTGCTTTGTCACATCCTCAAAGAATTCAATCAGGCTCATGGGGCACAACCTGCCCCTCACAAAGCCACACTGACTTAGCCTACTTAGCTTATGCTTCTCCAAATGCTCATCAATCCTGTCTATAAGAATCTTCTCCAGCAATTTGCCCACCACTGAAGTAAGACTCACTGGTCTGTAATTGCTAAGGTTATCCCTACTCCCTTTCTTGAACAAAGGAACCGCAAAAGAATCCAATCATCTGGCACTGCTCCGTGGCCAGTGAGGACACAAAGGTCATCACCAAAGGCACAGCGATCTCTTCCCTCACTTCCCGTAATAACCTTGGATATATCCCATCTGGCCCTGGTGAGATCTATCCTAATGTTTTTCAAAAGTTGCAATACATCATCCTTCTTCATGTCGACATGCTGTAGCATATCAGCCTGTTGTACGCCGTCCTCACAAACGTCAAGGTCTCTCTCACTGGTGAATACTGAAGCAAAGTATTCATTAAGGACCTCGCTACCTCTTCCGACTCCAGGCACGTTTCCTCTTCTATTGCTTATCAGTCCTACCCTCACTCTAGTCATCCTCCTATTCTTCACATACATGTAGAACGCCTTGGGGTTTTCCTTAATCCTACTCGTTAAGGCCTTCTCATGCCCCCTTCTAGCTCTCCTAAGTCCATTCTTAAGCTCCGTCCTGGCTACCTTGTAACTCTCCAGAGCCCTGTCTGATCCATGCTTTCTAAACCTTAGGTAAGCTTCTTTCTTCCTCTTGACAAGATATTCTACATCTCTTGTCAACCATGGTTCCTTCACTCTACCATCCTTACCCTGCCTCAATGGGACAAACCTATTCAGAACCCCATGCAAGTACTCCTTAAACAACCTCCACATTTCCATTGTGTACTTTGCCAAAACATCTGTTCCCAATTTACGCTCCCAAGTTCCTGCCTAATCACATCATAATTCCCCCTCCCCCAATTAAATACTTTTCCATATTGTTTGCTCCTATTCCTCTCCAAGGCTATGGTAAAGGTCAAGGAGTTATCGTTACTGTTTCCAAAATACTCTCCCACCGAGAGGTCGAAAACCTGATCTGGCCCATTTGCCTAGTACCAGGTTCAGTATGGCCTCTCCTCTAGTCGGCCTGTCCACATACTGTGTCAGGATTCCTTCCTGGACGCTGTTAACAAACTCTATATCTATCCCCTTTACACTAAGGAGGCAACAATCAATATTAGGGAAGTTGAAATCACCCATGATAACAACCCTGTTATTTTTGCACTTTTCCAAAATCTGCCTCCCGATCTGCTCCTCAGTGTCTCTGCTACTATTGGGGGGGGGTCTGTAAAATTTTCCCCAGTAGAGTGATCGCCCCCTTCCTGTTTCTGACTTCCATCCACACTGACTCAGTAGACGATCCCTCCAGGATGTCCTCCCTTTCTATAGCTGTGATACTGTCCCTGATAGCCACTCCCCCACCTCTCTTCCCTCCGTCCCTGTCCCTTTTGAAACATGTAAACCCCGGAATATCCAGCAGCCATTCCTGTGCTTGTGACAGCAAAGTCTCTGTAATGGCCAAAACGTCATAGTTCCATATACTTACTCATGCTCTAAGTTCATCACCCTTGTTCCTGATACTTCTCGCATTAAAGTAGACACACGTCAGCCCATCCAACTGATTACAGTTTTGCTCTTTCAACTGCTTATCCTTCTTCACAGTCTTTCTACATGCTGCATCTACTTGTACAGTAAATACACTGACCTCTAACTTTTGCTCTGTTCAAGTTAGAATAATTTTCAAGTTTACAATGAATATTGAAAAATCCCCAACTTCAGAAACTACAGTGTGGGGAAATGTTATAATTTCTCTTTCAATCCAATGTATTTTGAAATATGTATTTTGTTTTCCCTCAGTGCCAGTGCTATAATGGAGTACTACTATCAACAGAGAGCTCCATTGCAGTTTATGGAACCTTGCAAGTTGTGCCAGAAGGCAAAGTGGTAAAGACAATATATTTTTGTTTCAAGCTCCAAAAGACAATATAAAACTGAAGGAAAGATCTTAAAAAAAAAAGTGTAACACTATAAGTCAATGAAGAACAAGGAAGGCGAAGGATTTAGAAAAACCTGCAAAAAGGGAACAGGAAAATTAACACGAGAGGCTTAAATGAACAGCTTTAAATTACCTTTGACATTTTAATTATTAATTCTTTAAGCAGATGCAGGTCCTATTGCAGGCAAATGTAACATAATGGCAAATTGTTATCGATTAGTTTCTTTATCAGCCTTCACAGTAGATGGAAATGGTAACAATTTGTATTTGTGCATCACCTGTAACACGATTAAACCAACCCTTGCAGAGCTCTTGATTCAGGAATTGATCATTTTCGATTGGAAGGTGACAAAGGAAGAAACTCAAATTTTAACTCTGCTCTGCAAAATTTATATTAAAAAAATTTGGAAAAATGTGAGTTAATTAGAATGATCCGAGGTGAATTTACGTGAAGTATTTTGTCTATTGAACCAAACTGAATTATCATTCATCCAGGCTAGATATTCTCTATGCATATAGTTTACATGGGCAGTGATGATACTCTTTAAGTTTGCATGTTAATGACCAATCGCATCAACTAAAGATTATGAAATTGAATGTAAATTATTGACGTGTTTTGGAAATTAACTTCTGGGTACACAACAGGAAGCAAGAATGATAGTATATACTTGAAGTTGGAATGAATAATGCTTTCTCAAAAGAAACCTTGAGGCCTCAATTACTCACTATTTTTGTTTATGACCCACATAATGCATTTAGAAGCTATGCATTGAAATTGGCTAATGCAGAAAAACAGATTGTATGATTAAACCGTTTGAACTAAGAAACAATGATAGATTAAAGAAGTGGACAAACTGTTGCTGAGGGATTTCAAGATGGGTAGGATTGAGTTCATCCATTTTGGAGCAGGAAATAAAGGATCAAAGTTTAAAGAGAATTGCATGGTTCTTGTACACATCATTTGGTAGTAACGTACAAAATATAATCCTGAAGGCAAAAAGATTATTTATATCAAGAGCTTTTAAAACAAGATGGTTGGAATATAAAAGGAGGTCGTTTTGCAAGAGTGACACAAAGCCTGGTTTAACAATATCCTTGTCACTGTGTGCAGTTCTAGACACTACAGCTTAGAAAAGCTAAATTGGCCTTGAAAATACATATCAACCAGGATGATACCAGGACACAAGGGGTCAGATTATGAGCAGGGATTACAGAAATCTGCCATGTTTCTTTTTAAACTTGTCTTGTGAACTGCACTGGCAAGATCAGCATTTATTGCCAGTCATTGATTGAGTTTGAACTGTGCAATCTGTTTGTTAAAGGTACTCCTGATCATCGGAAAGATAGTGTCAGGAAGTTGACCCAATGATAAGGGAATGACTAAATATCCCAGTCTGGGTGGTGAATGACTTCAAGAGGAACTTGATGTTCTCCTGGATTTGCTGCCCATGGTTTTCTCAAAGCTAGAGGTTGCTTGTTGGAATGATGTCCTTCCAGCTGGCTTTCCTTTTACCAGAAATTGGAGGGAAGTAGGTGGTGGTCAGCCAGAAGCGTCCTTGCCCATATTTGACCTGATGCACGAGTGACTTCATGGGATTCAAATCAATCCTGAGGACTATTAAGAGGCACTCTCTTCTGACTTTATTGCACTTCTGGTGTGTCATTCAAGCAGGGCACTCCCAATTGATACAAACCTCTCACTTTATTTCTCTCTCCCCTTTCCCAGCAATACCTATTGGTTTTAATTTGTACAGACAATAGTAACAGGAAAGCTTTAGAGAATGTTACTTAGATCTTCATCAATCGTAGCACACCTGATATGTGTGTCTTTGCTTGTCTTTTCCAGGCTCCAGGAGGGCATGAATTGATTTGTGATTACTGGGAGCTAATTGGTTTGGCTCCAGCTGGAGGTGTAGATAACCTACTTAATGAAGAATCTGACGTAGATGTCCAGCTCAACAACCGTCACATGATGCTACGTGGCGAGAACATGTCCAAGATCTTCAAAGTGCGCTCTGCTTTGGTGCAGTGCTTTAGGGACCACTTCTTTGACAATGGCTACTTTGAGGTATGTTTCTTATTTCCTCAGTGCTATATTGGTAGTGGCTGCAAGGGTGTAAATGAACTTAATCATTCATTGAGACACTAGAAGATGTCACTCTACTCGTTACTGTTTCGTGGCGTTGAAAGCCTCCATGATCTCTTACCATGAAGAAATCAATGTGAAGTGACCATTGAAAGCAGGACATGGTACTTTGTGAGACTTGTTCAAAAAATAGTGGTTTAGAATAATTCGTATTTTGTTTGCTATAATACCTTATATAATTGGAAAAAATAGAAACTTTAATGCTATCATAAATTATTCAATGCTTGTAATGCATAAAACAGTAAGAATCTCTGATGTTACTTTGAGAAAGTAGATTTATTTTAGAAATAACATCAATTTTGGCCGCTTTTCATCATGTGATTGAAGGAGATGCATGCTGTTCTCACTTCAGCAACAGACTGGGGTCTGCACACCTGATATGTTGGAAATACCATGAAGCTGTTAACCTTGTGAACAAAAGATAGTTTAGTTGTCCTCTCTGTTAGCAAACTGTGGGTCAAAGATTTGCATTTCATCATCTGTTCCTGCACCAGTCTTTAAACCACCGCCGTGCCCAACGGCTCGCGGGAACTAGGGGGGAGACGTCCAGAATACTCTGTTCATCTGGAAATAATAGACGTCTAATACAACCTTCTGCTTTCAAATATTTCATTTGTAATGTACACTTCCTGGATTTATGATCATAGTTTGTACCTTGTAAATGAAGTAAGCAAATGCAGTGAACTGTTATGTGGGTTGGGGGAACAATGACTGTTTTCCCTCCCCTGCATATTAATGATATTTCTCTTTCAGATCACTCCACCTACACTGGTCCAGACACAGGTTGAGGGAGGCTCAACACTATTCAAATTGAACTATTTTGGTGAAGAGGCCTTCTTGACACAATCTTCTCAACTGTACCTGGAGACCTGCATCCCTTCCCTTGGAGATGTTTTCTGTATAGCTCAGTCCTATCGTGCCGAGCAGTCCCGAACTCGCAGACACCTGGCAGAGTTGGTGTTTTTTCTCTTTACATTCTAAACAATTGGGAACAAACTGAGACTGGGATATAAAACCTAATTGAGAGTTAGATGAATACATTTAGATTTGGAATTGGGAATTTCTGTTTGTTGCTGCATCTGCAAATGACAAAAAAGTATACAGTATTTTCTTATACCAGTGTTGTCCATACCGGTCAGTTTTGCTTTAACTTGAGGGTCATCTTGCCGCATAGAATTTTCTGTATAATAGTCTTCTAAGAAATTAACACTGAATCTGTGATTGAACCATTAAAAAAAATTAAGAACATATTCCAGTACAGCACAGGAACAGGCCCTATCCTATGGCCCATGATGCCTGTGCTGACCATGATGATAATTTAAACTGCAACTCTGCCTGCAGTGGTCTATATCCCTCCATTCCCTGCCTGTTCATTTGCCTGTCTAAATGCCTTTTAAAGTTGCTATCGTACGTATGTGTTTCCATCACTTCCCCTGGCAGCGCATTCCAGTCACCTTCGACTCTGTGTAAAAAAAAAAACTTGCCTCATAAATCTCCTTTAAACTTTCCCCCTCTCACCTTAAAGGTCTGCCCTCTAGTATTTCACATTTTCATCCTGGGAAAAAAACTCTATCTACCCTGTCTGTGCCTCTCATAATTTTGTACACTTGTATGTGGTGATGAGAATTGCACACAATACTCCAAATGCAGCCAATCCAAGTTTTATACAGCTGCAACGTGACTTCTCAACTTTTGTACTCAATGCCCTGACTGATGAAGGATGAAGGCAAGTATCCCGCATGCCTTCTTTACTGCCCTCTCTACTTGTATTGTCCCTTTCAGGAAGCTATGGACTTGCACCCCAAAGTCCCTCTGTCATCAATGCTCCGAGGGATCCTGCCATTTACTGTATACTTTCCCAAAGTGCAAAACCTCATGGTTGTCTGAATTAAACTCTTGCCATTTCTCCACGCATGTTTCCAGCTGGTCTATATCCTGCTGTATTCTTTGACAATCTTCCCCACTGTTCACAACTCCACCGATTTTTGTGTCGTTAGTAGTAGCATAGTATTGGTTTATTATTGTCACTTGTACCGATGTGCAGTGAAAAGCTTGTCTTGCAAACCAATCATACAGGTCAGTTCATTACACAGTGCAGTTACATTGAGTTAGTACAGAGTGCATTGATGTACCATAGAACCATAAAATAAAACAGGCCCTTTGCCCCACCATGTTGTGCCGTCCATCAAACCACCCTCACACTACCTAACCCCTTCCTCCTGCATATCCCTCCATCTCACATTCCTCCATATGCCTATCCAACAAGCTCTTGAACCTATCCAATGTATCTGCCTCCACCACCACCCCAGGCAGTGCATTCCATGCACCAACCACTCTCTGGGTGAAAAACCTCCCCCTGACATCTCCCCTGAACCTCCCACCCATAACCTTAAAGCCATGCCCTCTCGTCTTGAGCTTTGGTGCCCTGGGAAGGAGGCACTGACTGTCTACTCTATCTATTCCTCTCAATATTTTATATACCTCTATCATGTCTCCTCTCATCCTCCTCCTTTCCAGTGAATAAAGCCCTAGCACCTTAAGCCTCTCCTCATATTCCATACGCTCTAATCCAGGCAGCATCCTGGTAAATCTCCTCTGCACCCTCTCCAACGCCTCCACATCCTTCCTATAATGAGGCGACCAGAACTGAACACAGTTCTCTAAGTGTGGCCTAACTAGAGTTTTGTAAAGCTGCATCATCACCTCACGGCTCTTAAACTCAATCCCGCAATTTATGAAAGCCAACATCCCATTGGCCTTCTTAACTGCTCTTTCCACCTGTGAGGCAACTTTCAATGAACTGTGAATATGAACCCCCAGATCCCTCTGCTCCTCCACATTGCCAAGTATCTTGCCATTTACCCAGTACTCTGCCCTGGAGTTTGTCCTTCCAAAGTGTACCACCTCACACTTCTCCGGATTGAACTCCATCTGCCACTTGTCAGCCCAGCTCTGCATCCTATCAATATCCCTCTGTAAGCTCCGACAGCCCTCCACACTATCCACAACACCGCCGATCTTAGTGTCATCCGCAAACATACTAACCCAGCCCTCCACCCCCTCATCTGTCATCTATAAATATCACAAAAAGTAGAGGTCCCAGAACCGATCCCTGTGGGACACCACTAGTCACTGCCCTCCAATCCAAGGGCACTCCTTCCACCACAACCCTCTGCTTTCTACATGCAAGCCAATTCCTAATCCACACAGCCAAGCTTCCTTGAATCCCTTGGCCTCTGACCTTCTGAAGAAGCCTACCATGAGGAACCTTATCAAACGACTTACTAAAATCCATGTAAACCACATCCACCGCACTGCCCTCATCAATCTTCCTGGTCACCTCCTCAAAGAAGTCTATCAGGCTTGTGAGGCAAGATCTTCCCTTCACAAAGCCATGCTGGCTGTCCCTAATCAGTCCATGATTCTCTAGGTGTTCATAAATCATATCCCTTAGAATCCTTTCTAACAGCTTACCCACCACAGACGTGAGACTCACCGGTCTATAATTCCCTGGCCTATCCCTATTACCTTTTTTGAACAAGGGGACAACATTCGCAACCCTCCAATCCTCTGGCACCATCCCCGTAGACAACGAGGACTCAAAGATCCTTACCAGCGGTTCAACAATCTCCTCCCTAGCCTCTCGAAGCAGACTGGGGAAAATCCCGTCAGGCCCTGGAGATTTATCTGTCTTAATATTATTTAACAACTTCAACACATCCTCACTCTTGATATCTACAACCTCGAGAACATTACTCCTACTAGTACTCCCTTCCGCGTCATCAAGACCCCTCTCCCTGGTGAATACCGAAGAGAAGTACTCATTGAGAACTTCTCCCACTTCCGCTGCCTCCAGGCAAATTCTCCCACCTTTGTCCTTAATCGGACCTATCTTCACCCTAGCCATGCTCCTACCCTTCACGTACTTGAAAAAGGCCTTGGGATTTTCCTTAACCCTACTAGCCAAAGCCTTTTCATGTTCCCTTCTAGCTCTCCTCAGCCCTTTCTTAAGTTCCTTCCTCGCTACCCTATATTCCTCACGGGCCCTGTCTGAACCTTGTTGCTTATACCTCATGTACGCTATCTTCTTCTCCCTAACAAGTCGTTCCACCTCTCTCGTCACCCACGGTTCCTTCATCCTGCCATTCCTTCTCTGCCTCACCGGGACATATTTATCCCTAACATCCTGCATAAGATCCCTGAACATCGACCACATCTCCATGGTACATTTTCCTTCAAAAAGGACATCCCAATTTACACTCCCAAGTTCTCTCCTTATAGCCTCATAGTTCGCCCTTCCCCAATTAAAAATCCTCTTGTCCTCTCTGCACCTGTCCCTGTCCATGACAAAGGTTATGGAGCAATGGTCACTGTCCCCCAAATGCTCACCCACCAATAGATCCTTCACCTGTCCCGGTTCATTTCCTAAAACTAGATCTAACATGGCATTCCCTCTAGTCGGCCTGTCAACATACTGCATCGGGAATCCCTCCTGGACACATTTAACAAACTCCGTCCCATCTAAACCTTCGGCACTAAGCAGGTTCCAGTCTATATTTGGGAAGTTGAAGTCTCCCATAATAACAAACCTGTTATTTTTGCTTCTCTCCAAACACTGCCTGCCAATCTGCTCCTCTATATCTCTACTGCTACCGGGGGGCCTATAGAATATAGAACTGCTCCTTTCTTGTTCCTTAATTCCACCCATACGGACTCTAGAGATGATCCTTCTACAACATCCATCTTTTCCATAGCCGTAACAGTATCCCTGACCAGTATCACCACCCCTCCTCCTCTTCTCCCCCCTTCCCTATCCCTCTTAAAACAATAACAGTACAGAGTAAAGTGTCACAGCTACAGAGAAAGTGCAGTGCAATAAGGTGCAAGGTCACAACAAGGTAGATCGTGATGTCATTGTCCATCTTATTGTTTAAGGGAACCGTTCAATAGTCTTATCACAGTGGGGTAGAAGCTGTCCTTAAGTTGGGTGGTACGTGCCCTCAGGCTCCTGTATCTTCTACCCAATGGAAGAGAAGAGAAGAGGGAATGTCCTGGGTGGGTGGGGTCTTTGATTATGCTGGCTGCTTCACCAAGACAACGAGAGGTAAAGACAGAGTCCAAGGAGGAGAGGCTGGTGTCCGTAATGCGCTGGGGTGTGTCCACAACTCTCTGCAGTTTCTTGTGGTCCTGGGCAGAGCAGTTGTCGTACCAAGCCGTGATGCATCCAGATAGGGTGCTTTCTCTGGTGCATCGGTAAAAGTTGGTGAGAGTCAAAGGGGACAAACCAAATTTCTTTAGCCTCCTGAGGAAGTAGAGGCACTGGTGAGTTTTCTTGGCCGTGGCATCCACGTGATTTTACCAGGACAGGCTGTTGGTGATGTTCACTCCTAGGAACTTGAAGCTCTCAACCCTCTCGACCTCAGCACCATTGATGTAGACAGGTGCATGTACACCGCCCCTTTTCCTGAAGTCAATGACCAGCTCTTTTGTTGACATTGAGGGCAAGGTTGTTGTCATGACACCATTCCACTAAGCTCTCTATCTCCTTCCTGTACTCTGACTCATCGCTGTTTGAGATACAGCCTACAACGGTGATATCATCTGCAAACTTGTAGATGGAGTTCGAGCAGAAACTGGCCACACAGTCATGAGTGTATAGGGAGTAGAGTGAATTGAATTGAAAATTTATTAGTCCAGGGAAGTGCTTCACCAAAGTGTTGGTGGATTGTGTCTTGCAGGACTTGAGGTGTCTGCACTAGTGAGTAGACCATTTTAAAATGTTTGCCCACATGACCTATGAATACTGCAGTTAAGTTCTAATGTCACTTAACAAAAATGGTTATTATCCAACAATTTTGTGCATGAAATAGGTGGCACAGTAGTGTAGTTGTTAGCGCGATGCTATTACAGCTCCAGCGACCAGTGTTCAATTCTCATCACTGTTTGTAAGGAGTTTTGTATGTTCTCCCTGTGTCTGCATGGGTTTTCTCCGGGTGCTCCAGTTTCCTCCCACATTCCAAAGACGTATGGGTAGGTTAACATGGGTTTAAATGGGTGGCGCACACTCGTTGGGCCGGAAGGTCCTGTTATCATGCTGTATAAATAAAGTTTTATAATAAAGGATACATAGTTTCCTTCAGTGCAGAGCAGAATGAAAAGGATTTTTAATGTAGTCTAGACTATTACAATAAGCACAATTATCTAATGCTTTGAAGGTATAGCACTAACATTGAAGATCTGAGAAAATACTTTCAGCCATGTGTGCAGTCAAATCTGAGATGATGCCAAAGTGACTGACCTTGAACTCATGTCATTACTTGGTTTAGTGTGGCACCAAGCAGCCTTCGTTGAACTGAAATCAAAGCAGTAATTGTTTCTCTCTGTACAGATACTGTCTGGCCTGCTGAGTATTTCTAGTATTCTCTCTGATTTAAATTTTTTTCAGCTGTCAGGAAAACTTTAATGGACTTAATTTTTCTCTTAAATTTTTCAGATACACTCATGTTGAGGCAGAGTGTCCATTCATTACTTTTGAGGAACTTCTTGACCGTTTGGAAAACCTTGTTTGTGATGTGGTTGACCGCATCCTCAAATCGCCTTATGGGACGCTTGTGCGTGAACTGCACCCAGTAAGTAAACCAGATGTTATGTTTTGTGTAACTCGTACCCTGTGCAGCTGTACAAAGGGTTTTATATTAACAGTTCCATGAAGTAATTTTTCCAAATTTAGTGTGTGCTAACTCTTTTCAAACTTGTCTAAATCATTTTTGTGTTTGCTTTTTAAAAAAAAAGTCACCGACATGCACTTTTCATCTTAAAAATTCTGATCATTTTAAAATCAGGATTTCAAGCCTCCTCCACGTCCTTTCAGAAGAATGAACTACACTGAGGCCATCGCATGGCTGAAGGAACATAATATTAAGAAAGATGATGGAACTTTCTATGAATTTGGAGAGGTAATTTTTTTAAATCTAATGTTTGACCACTTTGCAAATGTAGAGAATGGGGAAGTGCTTCTAAGGGTGGAGTTGGTTAAATACTAACTGCAGGATGCACTGCTGGCGGGGTTCTTATCCAAAAGTCATTGCTGAAATTGCTCTTTAAGTTACATTTTCCTTATTCATTTTTCTTAAGAACACAGTGTTAAAGATTTGTGTGATAACTTTGTGCCATTCGGCACAGTTACAAAGCTCTTTATATGTTAAATTCAGTACTTTGCTTTACACTCTTGTAATAAGTAAACCTTTCATTTGCTAATTTAGTGTTCATCTTGGTAGTGAATTCAATGTATTGTTCTGCATTTTTGCAACAAACATTTTCATTTAATGTTCAGAAGAGAGAAACTTCAATGAACAAGTAGAATATTAGTGTCCTTTTAAGGTATTCAACTGTAGACCTTTCAAGTCATTTTTTTACTATGTTATTCCTTTCTAAAGGTGACATCTCTTGTTTGGGGTATGGTCCATCTAATCTTTAGTTCAAGTGACCATTCTCTATTTGTGTACTTAACTGTGAGCTCAAAATCTATGATGTCAAATTGTGAAATTGAATTTAACAAATTGGGTAACTTGTGTGTTAGCACATGAACTTGGTCATAAAATTGATCTAATTGTTAAATCCAACTGGTTCATTTAAGTCCTTCAGGGATGTGGACCTGCCACATTCAGTTTGACTTCATTTCAATTTGTGTGATTGGCTGTCATAGCCTCAGAGGAAACTACCCTGACAGTGGCCCCTTCAGCTGAAGAAAGAATAATTTTAAAAAAGCACATGTGAACTATTTGATGAAGCCACTTTTTAGCATTTGCATAATTTGTTCTTTGGTTGAGTGGTTCAAAGGTAAACTTAAAAATCTAATTGATTCTGAAACCCCAATTGGTCTTTCTAAAGTGCATTTGACTCCCAATGGCAGACCTTGTTTCTCTCAGGTAATGGAAAAGTGTTCTGGCGGTCACTTGTTGCTTTACTGGAACCATTTTAATACGAAGGATGAATTGAACACTTTTTTTGCCACAGGATATCCCTGAAGCTCCAGAGAGACTGATGACTGATACAATCAATGAACCAATACTCCTATGTCGTTTTCCTGCTGAGATCAAATCCTTCTACATGCAGCGCTGTGCAGAGGATCACCGGCTCACTGAATCTGTAAGACCACTTATAAGTTTTGCAAAATTATAAAGCAACCATGGAGCAAATCCAAAAATTACTGTGGTCAAATATTAGAATCAGGTTTATTATCACTGACTTATAGTAATTTTTATGTCTTGCACTGTACTGCTGCTGCAAAACAAATTTCACAACATATGTTACAAAACTAAATAGCGCAAAAGAGGAATAATGAGGTAGTTTTAACGGGTTCATGGACCATTCAGAAATCTGATGGCGCAGGGGAAGAAGCTGTTCCTAAATCGTTGAATGTGGGTCTTCAGGCTCCTGTACCTCCTCCCTGATTGGAGTAACGCAAAGAGGACATGTACAGGATGGTGAGGGTCCTTAATGATGGATGCTGCCTTCTTGAGGCACCACCTCTTGATGATGTCCTCAATAGCAGGGAGGGATGTGCCCGTGATGGAGCTGGCTGAGTCTACAACCCTCTGCAGCCTTTTTTGATCCTGCGCATTGGAGCCTCTGTACCAGGCAGTGATGCAACCAGTCAGAATGCTCTCCACCATACATCTATAGAAATTTTCAAGTCTTTGGTGACATACCAAATCTCCTCAAACTCCTAATGAAGTAGAGCCACTGGCGTGCCTTCTACGTGATTGCATCAATGTGTTGGGCCCAATATAGGTCCTTTGAGGTGTTGATGCCAGGAACTTGAAGCTGCTCACCCTTTCCACTGCTGATCCCTTAATGAGGACTGGTGTGTATTTTCCCGACTTCCCCTTCTTGAAGTCCATGATCAATTCCTTGGTCTTGCTGATGTTGAGTGTGAGATTGCTACTGCGACAGCACTCAGCCAGCCAATCTATCTCACTCCTGTACACCTCCTCATCGTCATCTGAGATTCTGCCAACAGCAGTGCTGTCATTGGCGAATTTATAGATCAAATATATAGAGCCTTCAATATAAAAAAAATTCAAACATACTTCATGAACAAGTATTAGAAAACTAAATTCAAGCCAACTAAGAACAATGTGAGAAGGGTGACCAAAGACCTGAGTTTTGAGAAGTACTGATCCTGAAGCATTTACAACAGGAACTATAGACTTTGGGGCATCTTTAGATGAAAGTTTAGTCAACAGTTGTGAGATGAAAGAAGTAGTATTCAAGAGAGCGTAGGAGAATGAAACATGATTGTGTAGGGCTAGGGAGATTACAGTGATGGGAAACAGCAGTGACCTGGTGGAATTTTAACATGAGGAAGTAAAAATTTAAATTTAAGCCATTGTGCAATTATGAACTTAGTTATGTAACTAATGGATATGTTGTGTTATTTTGATTGAGGTGGAAAAGAATACAAGAGCATAAATAAAAACAGAAAATGCTGGAAACAGTCAGCAGTTCAGACAGTATTTGTTTTCATTTCAGATTTCCAGGATAAGTGAGTTTTATTTGCTGTGAGCAGCAGATTTTTGATTGAGTTGGTTTACAGAATATGTGTGGGGAGTGCGGTGAGAGTTCTAAAATAGTTGCTAGGTGGGTCCTAAGATAGTTGGGACTGCAGCTGAAAAAGGCTTGAATGAGGGGTTTAGTTACACATGGACTCTACTATAGTTATCTATGGTTGTTATTCCCATATTCTGTCACAGAAATTTCCTGTCATACAAATGCTTCAATGTAATGGTGTCATTTTTAGAAAACATCCAGTTTAACTAGATCAAGAGTTACCATGATTTTGCAGAAAATTGAATTAAGGCTAAGATGATCAGATCAGCTTTGATGTTATATAATAGCAAAGCAGAATCGAGCAGTCAAATGGCCTGTTGCTGTTCCTATTTCTTCTAATATTTTTGGGAGATATTTTTGCTTATGCATTATTTCATCTCTCAAGAAGGCATTGATTTAAATGTTGTTGGTTTACTGACTTCACGACTATTCTTCATATTTAGGCGCTGATAAAATGACTGCTGAGTCTCTTTCCACTTTCCAGTCATGAGCACTTTCCGACTACAACATTGGCATCTTATCTGCCAATGTGGAAAATTGCCTGGGTATGTCCTGTACACGAGAAGCAGGACAAGCCCAATCTGGCCTTTTACTGCCCCATTAGTTCACTCTTCACTGTTGATCATCAGCAAAGTGATGGAAGGGGTAATTGAAACTGCCATCAAGTGGTACTTGCTTCGCAACAACCTGCTCACAGAAGCTCAATTTGGATTCAGCCAAAGTCACTCAGCTCCTGACTTCATTACAGCCTTGGTCCAAACAGGGACAAAAGAGCTAAACTTCAGAGGTGCAGTAAGAGTAACTTTCCTCGACATCAAGGCAGCATTTGATTGAGTGTGGCATTAAGGAGCTCTGGAGTCTGTGGGAATCAGGAGTAAAGCCCTCCGCTTGTTGGAATGATACCTAGCACAGAGGAAGATGGTTGCAGTTGTTAGGGGTCAACCATCTCAGCCACAGGATGTCTCTGCAGGAGTTCCTCAGGGTAGTGTCCCAAGCCCAACCATCTTTGGCTGCTTCATCAAATGTCAGAGGTAGGAATGTTCCTTGATGATTGCACAATGTTCAGCACAATTTGTGGTTCCTCAGATGATGAAGCAGACCACTTCCAAATGCAGCAAGACCTACCATCATGGAATCCCTTGCTATCAGTATCCTGTGGGTTACCATTGACCAGAAACTGCAATGGAGTAGCCATTACACAATGTGGTGACAAGAGCGGGTCAGAGGCTTGGAATACTGTGGTGTGTAACTCACCTCCGAATTCCTCAAAGCCTCTCCACTATCAACAAGGCTCAGGTCAGAATTTGATAGAATACTCTCCACTTGCCTGGATGAGTGCAGCTTCAACAACCCTCAACAAGCTCGACACCATACAGGACATCGCACCCTGCATGATAGGCACCCCATCCATAACCATTCACTCATTCCACCACTGTAGCACAGTAGCAGCAGTTTGTATCATCTACCACCTGGAAGTTGCCCTCCAAGCCACAGACTATCCTGACTTAGAAATATATCACCTTTCCTTTACCATCAGAGTCAAAATCCTGGAACTCTCTCCCTAACAGCATTGTGGGTATACCCACACCCCAAGAACTGCAACAGTTCAAGAACACAGCTCATCACCACCTTCTCTAGGACAATTGGGGATGGACAATTAAATGCTGGCTCAGCCTGCGAACCCCATATCCCTTCAATAAATGGAAAGAAGTATCACTATCACCATCTAAGTTAGAATTCTGACTAATTTATATGTTCTTTCTACGGGTGAGGCCTGTCATACCTGCCAGCCCCAACCATCAATTGAGTTTGCCTGACCTGGTATGTAACCAAGTTCAAACCTGTTCTTTGTGGCTTAGTAATGCATACAGCTCATTTGTCCTTGGACTGAAAGGGGAAACCTCTGTGTGTTTTCTAACAAAACTTTTTTCCAGAAGTTTTTTTTTCTCTATATTTTAATTACTCACCATAGAACTCATTTGCTTCAACTGCAAGTGATGAACTAAAAAAAAGCTCTTTTTAAATTAATTATTCCTTTTTCAGGATGTGTACATTGCTGGCTGGCTCAGCATATATTGTTCATCCCTAATTGTTCTTGAGAAGATGGTGGTGAGCCTCCTCCTTGAGTCATTGCTTCTGGTAAATGTAATCCAACAGTGCTGTTGGGTAGGAACTTCCAGAACTCGAAGTTGGAAGAATGTCTATGTATTTCCAAGTCAGGATGAAGTGCGACTTGGAGAGGAACCTGGATAAAGTGGTTTTCCCATGCTCCTGCTGCCTTTGTCCAGCTTCATTGTGAAGGTGGTGAATTTGGGAGCTGCTTTTGGAATAGCCTGGGCAAGTTTTTGCTCTGTGTTTTGTAGATGGTATACACTGTATCCACAGCATGCCACTGGTGGAGGGAATACCAAACAGTTGGGTAACTTTGTCCTGAAAATTTGAATGTTGAATTGTACTCATCGAGCCAAGTGGTAAGAATTCACACTTCTGACTTGTGCCTTGTAAATGGGGGATGGGGGGGTGTGCAGGGAATGCAGGATGTTAGTAGGTAAATCTCTTTCTGCAGGACACCCAGCCAGTCATATGGTCTTCATGTCCAGTATTTATGTGGTCAGTTTGGTGAATAGTGCCCCAGTAGCAATGGTAATGTCATTGAATGTGAAGGGTAAATGATAAGATAGTCTTTTTTGAGATGGTAATTACCTGGCATTTTTGGACATGAATGTTGCTTACTGCTGTCAGCCCATGTATGGATGTTATCTAGGTCTTGCTCCAAATAGGCCTAGATTTGCTCAGGATTTTTGGAAAGAATTGGAACATTGTGCACTGATCAGTGAACATCCCCATTTCTGACTTTAAAATGGAAGGAAGGTCAGTGATGAAGCAAGGTTGGCTTTGGACAGTGCCCTGGGTAACTTCTGGAGTGACATCATGGAGTTGGGATAATTGTCATTCACAAAGCCAATATCCATCTTCCTTTTTATGCAAGATATAACACCAGTGATTGGAATGTTTGCCCCTTAATGCCCACAGACTTGAGTTTTACCAGTCCTCCATGATGCCACACACAGTCACATGTTACTTTGATGTCATCTCAGGAATTCAGTATATTTTGGCTTTGATACTAGCTGGAGGCAAACCTAAACTGAGCATCCTTGAGCAGTTTATAAGAGAGTAACTGCAGCTTGATAGCACAATCAATGACACTTTACATTATTTTGCTGATTGTCATAGCAATGATTGGTAATACTTAAAGGATAAATATATATCAGATATGATATTGAGTCATACAGATTGGTTCTCGATCTACTTTGTCAGTTAGTCTCAATATGATTTGCTATAAAGGAGTCACTATTTACCTTGGTATCCCTGGGGTAAACATCTGGCATCGCATTGGTGATCAATACCAGATGGAGAGTGTTCATTTGTAGTTAGGCTAATTGGTTCTCATTCCTACTATGTTGTGGTTTCCTCTAACCAAAATAACTCAACATTGTTTACCGTCATATTTGTTGTTGGATGCTCATAGTTCCCTGGCTTTTGGAGAGAAGAAAAAAGCTGTTTGAAAATTAAAAATCAAAAACAAACTGCAGGAGGAACCTAGCAAGTCAAATAACATCTGTCCCTTTGCCTCCACAGATGCTGCTTCACCCGCTGAGTTCCTCTGACGATTTTTTTTACTCCAGATTTCAGCATCTGCAGTCTCTTGTGCCTCTCTATGTATAGAAGGTGCAATGGCATTGCAGTAAATTCTTAATATAAAATGCAAATGCTGGAGTTTTTCTGATTTTAAAATGTTTTATTAATATCAAGTATCTTTCCTTTGAATTGGTGAGGTTGACGTGCTGATGCCAAATGTTGGAGAGATTGTGGGAGGATCAATGCGTATCTGGGACAGCAATGAGCTCTTGGATGGCTACAAACGTGAAGGCATTGATCCTACTCCATACTACTGGTACACCGACCAAGTAAGTTGGACCAATATTCATTTGACTAGTTACCAAACATAATCCCTCTTTATAGGGCAATTTAGGGTATAGCCATTTTAAAATTTTCTTAACCCATTTTAATCCTTTTTGGGAATCCCTGCAGCTAGTCCCTGTGTAACCTCCCAATAACTTGTATTGCTTGATAAAGAGCCAGCAAACAAACTTGAGAACTACTTGGTCAGTTGGAATTAGTATTGCACTCTGAAGTGCATTTATCAACCTGCACTAACATAGAGAAAGCAATTGCATGCCCATCCACAGTAGTTTGCTATTTGATTCTTTTTACATGGAAGGTGCATAGAACAGTACAGTACAGGAACAAGCCCTTTGGCCCATGGTGTCTCTGCTGACCATGATGCCAATCAGAACTGATCCCTTCTGTCAGCACGTGGTCTATATCCCTCCATTCCCTGTCTGTTCATGTGCCTGTTAAAATGCCTCTTAAACATTGCTATTGTATCTGCTTCCACCACTCCCACTGGCAGCACTTTCGAGGCACCTATCACTCTGTATTTAAAAACAAAAGAACCTGCCTCATAAATCTCTTTTGAACTCCACCCACACCCCCCCACACCCTAAATCTATGCTCTCACGCATTTGACATTTCCACTCGGGGGAAAGGTTTCTGACTATCTACCCTATCTATATCTCATAATTTTATAAACTTCTATCAGGTCTCCCCTCAGCCTCTGATGCTTCAGAGAAACCAATCCAAGTTTGTCCAACCTCTCCTTGTAGCTAATACTTGCACCCTCTCCATATCCTTCCTATAATATGGCAACCAGAACAGGACACAGTACTCCAAATGAAGCCTAACCAAAGTTTTATACGACTGCAACATGACTCCCCAACTCTTATACTTAACACCCCAATTGATGAAGGTAAGTATGCCGTACACCACCTTTACCACCTTATCTACTTGTGTTGCTACTTTCAGGGAGTTATGGACTTGCACCCCAAGTTTGCTCTGTACTTCGATCTCCTCAGGGTTCTGCCACACTTTATACTTTTCTCTTACATTTCACCTTACAAAGTGCAACACCTCACATTTATCTGGATTAAACTCCATCTGCCATTTCTCTGCCTACATCTCCAACTGGTGTTTATTGTGCTGAATCCTTTGACAATCTTCCTCACTATCCACAGCTCTGCCAATTTTTGTGTTGTCTGCAAAATATATATCACAAACAAGAGGTCCCAGTACTAATCCTTGTAGAACACCACCAGTCATGGTCCTCCAGTCAGAGTAACACCCCTCTACCACTACCCTCTTGTTCTATGGCCAAACCAATTTTGAATCCATTGTACTTAGTCTCTGTAGATCCCATGTGCCTTAATCTTCTGGATCAGCCAATCATGAGGGACCTTGTCGAAAGCTTTACTAAATTCCATTATACAACACCCACTGCCCTGCCCTCGTCAATCATCTTTGTCACCTCCTCAAAAAAACTCAATCAAGTTTGTAAGACATGACCTACTCAGCACAAAGCCATGCTGACAGTCCCTATTAAGTCTATGCTTTTAAGTAGCTCCTAGCCATAAACATCTTCTCCATTAATTCCCCTACTACTGATATAAGGCTCACAGGCCTATAATTTCCTGGTTTGTTTCTACAGCCCTTCTTAAACAGAGGAAAAACAATGACTATTCTCCAGTTCTCTGGGACCTCACCTGTGGCTAAATAGGATAGAAGGACCTCTGTCAAGGCCCCAGCAATTTCCTCTCTAGTGTCTCTCAATAATCTGGGATAGATCCCTTTGTGCCCTGGGGACTTACTCATATTAATGTTCTTCAGGAGACCCAACACCACCATCTTCTTGATATCAACATTCCCTAGAATATCAACCTATCCCTCCCTGATCTCGCTGTCCTGCTTGGTGAATACCATTGTGAAGTACTCAATTAGTATCTTGCCCATTTCCTCTGGCTCCTGGCATAAATGCACTCCTTTGTCTTTGAGTAGTCCCACCCCCCCCCCCCCCCCCCCCAGTTACCCTCTTATTTCTAAAGTATGTACAAAGTGCCTTGGGATTCTCTTTAATCCTACTCGCCAAAGACATTTCATGGCCCCTTTCAACTCTCCTGATTCCCTGTTTAAATACTTTCTTCCTTGCTTTATATTCTTCAAGAGCCCTCTCCAAATTCAGTTTCCTAAGCCTTATATATGCTTCCTTTTTCTTTTTGACTAAGTTTATAACATCTCTCATCACCCAAGGTTCCCAGACCTTGCCATCCTTGTCTTTCATTCTCACAGGAAGATGTTGGTCCTGAATTCTGACCGGACACCCACATGTCAGATGTGGACCTACCCAGTAACATCTGCTCCCAATCTGCTCTTCCCAGCTCCTGTCTAATACTGTTGTAATTTATTCTTTCCTCAATTTAGTTCTTTCCTCCATGGTCCATATCATTATCATTATCCTTATCCATAACTATCTGAAAACTTAGGGAGTTATGATCACTGTTCCCAAATGCTCGACCGATGAAACACCAATCACCTGGCCAGGCTTGTATCCCAAAAGAAGGTCTAGTATGGCCCCTGCCCTGGTTAGATTATTTACATGCTGTGTAAACAAACCCTCCTGGACGCACCTAACAAATTCAGTCCCATTTAAGTCTCCAGCACTAAGGAAGTCCCAGTCAACATCGGGGAAATTGAAGTCACCCACTACAACTACCCTTTTGCTTTTGCACCTTTCCATGATCTCCTATGTATCTGTTCCTCTATCTCCCGCTGGCTATTGGGAGGCCTGTAGAATCGTCCCATCATAGTGATTGCACCTTTCTTATTCCTGAGCTCTACCCATATTGCCTCAGTGGATGAGCCCTTCCTGTCAAATTGAGATTGAAAGACTAAAATTAATAGAATTTTAATTGTAGGCTTCTAATTTAGGTTTATTTTGGGTAATAGTCTAGATCGAATTTTATTCAGATGGTTTACTTAGATTCTCAATTTTCAGTTTCTGGATTTCTGTGAAGTTCATGTGCCGTCACCTTCAAAACTTAATATTCACTCTCTTCATAATTTTTCCTAAAATAAACTTTCCTTGTCAACGTTCCCTACTTCACAAAGATGTGGATGATGGTCATGCCTTTGTCTTCACTGCATCTAAATCTTGAAATTCTGTGCCCAATATCACTATGATTGCAGCATTTCAAAAGGGTGTCTCATCACCATCTTCTCAAGGGCAATATGGATAATAAGTGTTGGCCTTGTCAGCATTACGTACATTCCATAAATGAATAAAGAAAAAGAATTTAATGTGTTTATCTTTTTGATACTTCACTGAATTGATCATTGTGTACCAGTTACACCAACGGCTCTATCACGTTCTTATGTTTAACTTGGAATTTTTATGGTGTCAAGTTCTGCTTTAGAAGTTTGTAATTCATCCCAAAACTTGCTACTGTAGGAAAGCTGCACTTTTAAATGAGCATCTGCTTCATATTCCAAGGTTCTGAGAAGATGGAGCTTATTTATTAAGGGAGACCTGGACAGCATTCCACCACCAAAAATAAATTGAATATTTTCTCATTGCTCAATGTTGCAAGATTTAAAAAAATGACAGCCAATTGCTTACAAATAATTGAACAATCATTCAAAGTACATAATTGTTGTGAAACACTTTGAAGTGCTACATTAAGGTGCTATGCAAATGCATGTTGGTGTTTGAGAGGATTTTACAGCCTATCTTGTATAAGCTGAAGACCAGCCTTGGTCACTAAGCAACAATTAGAAGTGAAAATGGTTGGCTTTTTTTTCGTCTTTTGTAATAGAATTCTAAGTATTCATTTTAGAGCTCAGCAAAGAGTGGCAATTGCACCTTTGACCTCCTCAGTCTTAGTCTTTGTTGGTTTTGTTTTCTAAAATAAAAGAACTTGCACTTTATTTTTATCATTCAATTTGTCCTTACAATGTCTCAAAATGTTTTACAGCAATCGAGTTACTTTTGAAGTGTATTTGCAATTATATGTAGACAAGCATTTAATAAATGTACATTATTATATGTAGGCAGGAAGGTCCCTTGAACTCAATAGATAATAGTTCACCCTTTTTCTTTTCTGGTGTGGGTTAACAAGGTAAGAATGTGTTCCAAGAGCAGTGGAGAATGCTGCTCACTTTTTTTAAAAGTGCTAAGGAATATTTCAAAACAATTTTATATTCTTTCAAAAAGGCATCTTTCAGATGAGACAAAGTATTTCTAACAAGATGTTGCAACCAGGTTTTTGTTTAAGCTTTCCACTGGGCTTTGAATCCACCACGTTCTGACTTGGGCCATCCAAGCTCAAGTTTTAAAGAAATTTGAAGAATTTTCATTAAAGCATTTGACTAATGTCTGTGAATAAAATCTGGACTAAAAAGAGTTTGAGCATTGTTCTTTGATGTATGGACATCAAAATTCTTCCCAGCAGAATATTGTATGTCTACGAATTAATATATTGTTGAATAGATACCGAAACAAAATATTGCAAATGCTGACAATCCAGATTTTAAAAATGGAAAGTCCTGGAATATTCAGCAGGTCAGGAAATATCTGTGGATAGAGAAGCAGAATGACCTTTGAGCTTGATTTTTCATCAGAACACAAATGATGAGTGTTTCCTGTATTAGGCTGGCTTTGATTTTTTGCATTTCGACATATACTTATTATTGACATTTCTTTTCCTCCTAGCGTAAATATGGTACTTGTCCTCATGGTGGATATGGCTTGGGGCTGGAACGATTCTTAACATGGCTTCTCAACAGATACCATATTCGGGATGTATGTTTGTACCCACGCTTTGTTCAACGTTGTAAACCATAACATCTGCTTGCTTGAACAATGCAAAATAAATTTCATGTTCTTTATCTCTTGCATGAAATAAAGCATTTGGAAATTCTCAGTAGATCATATGAACACAATTTCCGTAATGATTTTGTGAGCTATATCCCTGCTTCTGGTTATCTGTTCTTCAAGAATTCCTTAAACTATTGGAGAGCTGTATAACTTGTCATCGTGGACCTCCTTGCCTTGGTATGTAATTGTAATTTTCAGAACGGGCTTTGTTTATATTTGATCTCAACAATAAATTAACTGAAGAATATTCTACTGTGGATTTTACTTCTGTGAATTATCCTGTCCACTGCAGTCTCTGCAATGTTTGTATTTTTAACTACTGAAAATTAATGTTTTGTAACATAGAAAAAGCATTACAGGGATTTGTCTAAAACATCATGAAATTTGGCATCTTCCCTCATTCCTTTAGCACATCAAATATATTTTTAGATGCTCAGGTACATTAAGAAAGAACTCAATGCGGCTACCCCAATAAATCAACTAGTAAGTAAATGAACTTGCAGTCTAATACTGAAGCATTAAGTTCCCCTTCTTGATGCTATCCAACAACATGGAGGTTGCCTGAAGATAATATTTGATTCTGCTATGATTTCCTCCATGATTGAGTATCCTACCAATGCACTCTTGGTATTGCACTTGATTCATTTATAAAGGACAAGGCACCTCTGGGCTGCTGTGTGATTGGAACTCGACTTGAGCAAGTGCTGCTGCTTAAATTGTCCCTTATTCTATGTAGGTGGATATATTTTATCCAGGGTTTTCGGATATTTGGTTTCTAATTAACCTAATTGTCTTTTGCAATGTTTGAAAGTTTTTAATCAAAATATTTTTATCACTTCGTGCAATAAACATGACAGCATTTATACTTGTGTAGGGGAATTTCTATTACCTATAAAAGGTGCAGCAAATGTGTCTGAAATTGATAATAAGCAAACCTGCAACAAACAAACAGCACTTAACAAAGAGTAGGGAGCCCTTCAATGTCCTAACATTTGCACTGTTATTTTTAATACTTTTGTAGGCGTGATATGGTTTCCAGACATATCAAATTTGTGTCTAATGTAGTGCACAGTGCATGGGAATAGCTTTTCTGTGTGCAGATGTTTCCTAACTTCACATGTGAAAGGCCTGGCTCTAATTCTTAGACTGCATTCTGCTCCTAGATACCCATTCGGTGAAAACATTTCCCTAATATCTTGAAAACTCCAGTTAAAAATCCCTTAACCTACATTCTGAGCATTCTTATTTAATTCCGTTACTTATTTAATCATTTAATATTTGCTTGAACAATGTCTACATCAGTGTCATTAGCTTTTTTATTCCTTTATTTTCTCTCTGGGAGTAGAGGATGTGCCCAGCCGAATGCCATCTCCTTTTGCCCTGATTCCACAACTCCCAAATTCTTTTGTCTATGTTCTCGCTCTCTAACTGCTCCCAATCACTCATTGACCAGATAACCTTGTTTACAGCTTATCTCATGGTCACCCAGTTTTACCCCATCGGAGACATCCCATTTTCCTTGCAGCTTTAGAAGCTGCTTTTGACTCAGGAACTCTGACCTGAAACATTGACATTGTTTCTCTTCCCACAGATGTGGCCTGACCTGCTGAGTATTTCCGGCATTCCGTTTTTGTTTTAGTTGTCCTTCCTCTTAATCTTGGACACTCTTTTAGGATTGAGGATGACTTGCTTCCACTCTGCTTCTGTGGTCCTGAGGAGACTGGGATCAGTGTTGGAACCACACACTTTCACGGATGGGACAGGTGCCTGATTGGGAGAGGGGGTGTTGGGTGGTGGGTACTTTGTGAGATCATGCATTCCTTCTGTCATTTCCACTGCTCAGTTTATTGTCATATGAACAAGTACGTGTATGCACAGGTGCAATGAAAAACTTGCAGCTGCATCACAAGCACATAACGTTAAATACACAACGTTCACAAGAAAAACAAATTAAACATAAATTGTACACAATTTTACAAGAAAGAACACAACTAGAACAAAAAAACATCCATTGTAGTGAAAAGTGGTCATAGTGTTGCTATACCGAGCTAGTGATTAGGGTTATGCAGGTCGGTTCAAGAGCCGAGTGGTTGAAGGGAAGTAGCTGTTCTTGAACGTGGTGGTGTGGGCTTTCAGGCTTCTGTACTTCGGCTGATGGTAGCTGCAAGAAGATGGCATAGCCTGGATGATGGGGATCTTTGATGATAGATGTTGCCGCCTTGAGACGGTGCGTGTACGTACAGATGATGGGGAGGGATGTGCCTATGATGTATAGGACTGCACTACTCTGTAACTCCTTGCATTCCTGCGCATTCTAATTGCTGTACCAAACCATGATGCAGTCAGGATACTTTCAACAGTACATCTGTTGGAAGTTTGTTAGAGTCTCGAAGGTTAGACCATATGGCATCCAGGGTGATAAAAAATTGGCTTGGTGGAAGGACACAGGGTGGTAGTGGAGGGTTGGAGGCCTGTGACCAGTGATGTGCCACAGGGATCATCGTTGGGTCGCTGCCGAATCTCTGCGAAAACAAAAGTTTTGTCTTGCATCCAATTGGAAAAAATGCAAGGGATCATCCACTTCGGTGTATAAAGAAATAGAAAATCTGTTACCTTTTAAATGGTAGGAGATCGGTGCTCAAAGTGACTTGGGAATTTTCATACACTCAACACTGAAAGTTAATGTGTAGTGAGCAATTAGGAAACCATATGATACCTTGGCCTTTATTGCAAGAGGACTTGTGTACAGACATTGTCTTCTAATTATATACAACCCGTGAGACTACAATAGAATGTTGTGTATAGGTCTGGTCTCCCTACCAAAGGAAGGATAGATATGATAAAAGGAGTGCAGCACGTTCACTTGATTGAGTCCTGGGATGGCGGGTTTGTTGTATGTGAGATTAAGAGATATGGCCTATACCTTCTAAAGCCTAGAAGAATGTGAGGTGACCTAATTGAAGTGTACAAAATCCTTACAGAGCTTGGCTTCTTGCTGGGATATTTAAAATCATGGGTCACAATCTCAACATACAATTTTAAGAAACAAGGGTAGGCCATTTGGCCCCTTGAGCCTGCTCCACCATTCAACGAGATCATGACTGATTTTCTACCTCTTTCCTTCCTGTTGCATCCCCATATCTCTTGATTCATCCAATAGCGAGAAACCTATCGACCAGAATTTTGAATGAAATCAATGGCTGAGCCCTCCCTGGTTGACAATTCAAAAGGTTCACCAGCCTTTGATTGAGAAATTTCTCCTCATTTCAGTCCTAAATGGCACCCCCCTATTTTAAGGTTGCAATCCCCAGTTCTAGACTTCTTAGCCAGAGGAAATATCCTCCCTTTATTGGTATTGGTATTGGTTTATTATTGTCACTTGAACCGAGGTACAGTGAAAAACTTGTCTTACAAACCGATCGTACAGGTCAATTCATTACACAGTGCAGTTACATTGAGTTAGTACAGAGTGTATTGATGTACTACAGGTAAAAACAATAACAGTACAGAGTAAAGTGTCTCAGCTAGAGAGAAAGTGCAGCACAATAAGGTGCGAGGTCACAACAAGGTAGATCATGAGGTCATAGTCCATCTCATCGTATAAGGGAACTGTTCAATATTATCACAGTGGGGTAGAAGCTGTCCTTAAGTCTGGTGGTATGTGCCTTCAGGCTCCTGTATCTTCTACCCAATGGAAGAGGAGAGAAGAGAGAATGTCCTGGGTGGGTGGGGTCTTTGATTATGCTGGCTGCTTCACCAAGACAATGAGAGGTAAAGACCAAGGAGGGGAGGCTGGTGTCCATAATGCGCTGGGATGTGTCCACAATTCTGCAGTTTCTTGCAGTCCTGGGCAGAGCAGTTGCCGTACCAAGCCGTGATACATCCAGATAGGATGCTTTCTATGGTGCATCTGTAAAAGTTGGTGAGAGTCAAAGGGGACAAACCAAATTTCTTTAGCCTCCTGAGGAAGTAGAGGTGCTGGTGAGCTTTCTTGGCTGTGGCTTCTAAGTGATTTGACCAGGACAGGCTGTTGGTGATATTCACTCCCAGGAACTTGAAGCTCTACTTTGTTGAGACTTCTGAGAATTTTGTTCATTTCGATGAGGTCGTTTCTCAGGTATCTAAAGTCTATGGAAGAGAAGCTATCCCAGATGTCAGTCCGGTGAATTTTTTTGCTGTATTTCCTTCATTGCAAGTATATGCTTTCTTGGTAAGGAGACCAAAATAGAACAAAACCCAATTTTCGGCACGAGATGGCGCCAGAGAGAGGGGCAACATTTTGCTGGCAGCTAACAGGACTATAGTTATGTACTCAAGATCTGACCTTTGAAAACTGAAAACTGCATTGGCAATTAGTGCAGTAAATAACGTGCATTTAAATGCATTAGCAATCCTATGAACATTAGACAGACCCAACAGACTTGCCAGAATAGACCACCCAGAAGGCAAGCACAGCACCTGGAAACACCAGGGAAGCCTCCTTTGTGCCAGAAAATGTGTTGCTGGGGAGGTGTCAGGTCAGACTGAAGTGCAGGGACTTAAGATCCTCTCCCTCACTGGCATCTTTCTGGGCAATGTACAATCGCTGGAGAACAAGATAGAATACCTGAGAGCAAGGATCAGGGACATAAGGGATTGCTGTGTACTTTGTTTCACAGATACATGGTTCACCCTCAACTCTCCTGACATGGCGCTCCACCCTGAGTGTTTTTGGATCTACCACATGGACCGGACAGCAGTGTCAGGTAAGGGAAAAGGTGGCAGCGTCTTCATTATCGTAAACTTTTGGTGGTGCAGGGATGTGGTGGTCTTGTCCCATTCCTGCTCCCCCAACCTGGAACATCTGACAGTGAAGTGCTGACCATTCTACCTATCAAGAGAGTTCTCCACCATCATCTTGACTCCAGTCTACATCCCACCTCAGGCAGTCATCAAGCTACCACTTAAGGAACTAAGTGCCATAATCAGCAAGAATGAAGCGGCGTATCCTGATGCCTGTCACATCGTGGCAGGACACTTTAATCAGGCTAGCTTGAAGAAGTCTCTGCCTAACTACTACGAACACATCACCTGCAACACTAGAGAACCCAACACACTCGACCACTGCTGTACCACCATCAAGAATGCCTATCGCTCATCCCTCGCCCGTGCTTTGGTAAATCTGACCACCTGGCTGTGCTTCTTCTGCCTGCGTACAGATAGAGACTGAAGAGCACGGCACTGGTGAAGGGGACTACAAAGAGGTGGATGGGAGGGGCAGAGGAGCGGAATAGGGATTGCTTTGAGCTGGTGTACCAGACCATGTTCAAGGATTCATCGGTGGACCTAAGTGGAGATGCCACAGTCATCACCGACTTCATAAGGACGTGTGTGAACAAGTGCATACCTGCAAAAACATTTTGAGTCTTCCCCGACCTGAAGCCCTGGCTGATTCAGAAGATTCATAATCTGCTGAGGGCTAGATCTGTGGCATTTAAGGCTGACGATCCAGAGTCATATATGAAGTCTAGGTGTGACCTCTGAAAGGCCATTGCAAGTGCAAAGAAGCAATTTTGGGCTAAACTAGAATCATGGACGGAAGGTCCACAGCTGTGGCAGAGCTTACACAATATTACTTTCTACAGGGCAAGATCGGGTGGCATAAGTGGCAACAAACCATCACTCCTGGATCAGCTCAATGCCTTTTTTGCATACTTTGATAGGGAGAACTATGACACACCCACACGAGCCCCCACATCTCTGGATGACTCTGTAATCTCAGTCTCTGAGGCCAAGTTCAAGAGCAGCGACTTCCCTTCAGCCATTCAGCTCTTGAACCAACCTGCACAACCCTAATCACTACCCAGTATAGCAACATTGTGACCACTTTGCACTACAATGGACTTTTTTTTGTTCTAATTGTGTTCTTTCTTGCATAATTTTGAATAATTTATGTTTCTGTTTTTCTTGTGAATGTTATGTCCCTAAATGTTATGTGTCTGTGATATTTATCATTGTTTATCATTGCAGCTGTGCATACATGTACTTGTGCATATGACAATAAACTCGATTTTGACTGACCAGCACAAATGACAGAAAGAATGCATGATCTCCCAAAGTACCCACCACACAACACCCACCCCCTCTCCCAATCAGGCACCTGTCCCATCCGTGAAAGTCAATGACAATAAACTTGACTTTGACAATTACAAAGGGGCTGCCATTCAGGACGGAGATGTGAAGAAATTTCTTCACAATGAATCTTTGACATTTTCTGATCAAGCATTCCCTGGAATTTTGGTCACAAAGTATATTCAAGACGATGAGTGATAAATTTTTGGCTATTACGGGGTTCTAGGTATATGGATTAGTGCAGGAAAGTGGTGGAAAGATAAAATATCCTAGAATGGCCTACTTCACTTCTATTATTATGATCTTAAGTGAAGAGTTGAAGACTGATACTTTCCAGAGGGCAAGTGAAACATTAAATGTATAGTTACTGTTGTGGTTGCTGTGTATTTGATAATTGGTTTATTATTGTCACATATACCGAGATACAGTGAAAAGCTTTGTTTTGCATGCCAGGCAGATCATTCCAAACAAAAGTATTTGTAATGAGCAGGATTTGATAAGAGAACTCGAAGTAAAGGAGCCATTGGGAGGTAGTGACCATAACATGGTAAGTTTTTATCTGCAATTGGAGAGGGAAAAGGGCAAATCAGAAGGGTCAATTTTGCAGTTGAACAAAGGAGACTATGGAGCCATGAGGGAGGAGCTGGCTAAAGTTGACTGGGCGGGCATCCTAGCAGAATTGTCAGTGGAACAGCAATGGCAGGTATTCTTGGGAATAATGCACAAGGTGCAGGATCAGTTTATTCCCCAGAGAACGAAAGACTTAAAGAGGGGAAAGGGGCCACCGTGGCTGACAAAGGAAGTCAGAGATAGCATTGTGTTAAAAAGGAAGAAGTATGGCAGAGCCAAGCTGAGTGGGAAGATAGAAGATTTGGAAATTTTTAAGGTGCAGCAGAATTTAACTAAAAAGGTAATTCGGGAAGAAAAAATGAGGTACGAAGGCAAGCTAGCCAGGAATATTAAGGAGGATAGCAAAAGCTTTTTTAGGTATGTGAAGGGAAAGAAGTTAGTTAGGAACAATGCTGGGCCCTTGAAGACCGAATCGGGTGAAATTATTACGGGAAACAGGGAGATGGCAGTCGAATTTAATAAGTACTTTGGATCTGTCTTCAGGGGGGAAGACGTAAGAAATCTCCCAGAGGTAAGGATGGACAAAAGGCAGAGGGTGACAGAGGAACTGAAGTGGATTGACATTAGGAAAGAAATGGTGATGGGTAGACTAATAGGGCTGAAGACTGACAAATCCCCAGGTCCAGATGGTCTGCATCCCAGAGTACTAAAGGAGGTGGCTCTAGAAATTGTGGATGCATTGGTGATCATTTTCCGATGTTCCTTAGATTCGGGGTCAGTTCCTGAGGATTGGAGAATGGCTAATGTTATCCCACTTTTTAAGAAAGGAGGGAGGGAGAAAACGGGGAACTATTGTTCAGTTAGCCTAACATCTGTGGTGGGGAAGATGCTAGAGTCCATTATTAAGGATGAAATAGCGGCATATTTGGATAGCACTGATAGGATTGGGTCGAGTCAACATGGATTTACCAAGGGCAAATCATGCTTGACTAATTTACTGGAGTTTTTTGAGGATGTAACCAGGAAAATAGATGAGGGAGATTCAGTGGATGTTGTATACCTCAACTTTCAGAAGGCATTTGATAGAGTGCCGCACAGGAGATTGGTGGGTAAAATTAGGGCTCATGGAATTGGGGGGCGGGTATTAACATGGATAGAAAACTGGTTGGTGGATAGGAAACAAAGGGTAGGGGTGAATGGATGTTTCTCAGAATGGCAGGCCGTGACTAGTGGGGTGCCACAGGGCTCGGTGCTGGGACCGCAGCTGTTTACGATCTATGTTGATGATTTAGATGAAGGCATTGTGAATAACATTAGCAAGTTTGCTGATGATACAAAGTTGGGTGGCAGTGCAACATGTGTAGAGGAAGTTAGGAGAATTCAAGGTGATTTGGATAGGTTGGGTAAGTGGGCAGATACTTGGCAGATGAAGTTTAATGTGGATAAGTGTGAGGTTATCCACTTTGGGAGCAGGAACAGGAAGGCGGATTATTATCTGAATGGTGTGGAGTTAGGTAAGGGGGAAATACAAAGGGATCTAGGAGTCCTTGTTCATCAGTCACTGAAAGTGAATGAGCAAGTGCAGCAGGCAGTGATGAAGGCTAATGGAATGTTGGCCTGTATTACAAGGGGAATTGAGTACAAAAGCAAAGAGATTCTTTTGCATTTGTACAGGGCCCTGGTGAGACCACTCCTGGAGTATTGTGTACAATTTTGGTCTCCAGGGTTAAGGAAGGATATCCTGGCTATAGAGGGCGTGCAGCGTAGGTTTACGAGGTTAATTCCGGGGATGTCGGGACTGTCTTATGCTGAGAGGTTGGAGAGACTGGGATTGTACACGCTGGAATTGAGAAGATTGAGAGGGGATCTGATTGAAACCTACAGGATTATTAAGGGATTGGACAAGATAGAGACAGGAAATATGTTCCAGATGTTGGGGAAGTCCAGGACCAAGGGACATGATTTAAGAATAAGGGCTAGGCCATTTAGGACAGAGGTGAGGAAAAACTTCTTCTCCCAGAGGGTTGTGAATTTGTGGAATGCACTGCCTCAGAGGGCAATGGAGGCCAATTCTCTGGGCACTTTCAAGAAGGAGCTAGATAGGTTTCTTGTAGATAGGGGAATCAAGGGATATGGGGACAAGGCAGGAACAGGATATTGATTGTTGAGGATCAGCCATGATCTCAAAATGGCGGTGCAGACTCGAAGGGCCGAATGGTCTACTTCTGCTCCTATTGTCTATAAAAGGAAAAACAATTTACAGTTACAGAGAAAGTGCAGTGCAAGTAGGCAGATAAGGTGCAAGGGCCACAATGAGGTAGATTGTGAGATCAAGAGTTCATCTATCATACACGAGGTCATTGAAGAGTCTTATAACAGCTGAGTGAATAGAGGCTGAAAGAATGGATAGAAGCTGTCTTTGACCCTGGTGGTACGAGTTTTCAATCTTTTTTATCTTCTGTCTGATATAAGGGGAGAGAAGAGAGAACGACTGGGATGGGAAGAATCAGAATGCAGGTGGTAATCTGGACCTCCCCACCTTTGCAGATATAATTTCAATTGCAGGCCGTCCCCAGGTTATGAACGCTCAATTTATGGACACTCCACATTATTAAATTCAGATGTCCGACATATGTACATACACTGGCTCCTACGAACAACAGAACTAGTTACCTCCTTCTCTCCACTTTTACGAATTGTTCTTTCTTATCAGTCTTATGTACCTTTGATGCCATTCATTACAAATACTGTGGAGGTACGGTTACTGTATCGAGTGACTTAGGAACAAACTTGACTAATGAACAATATCTGAAAAAAACGCAATGCAATATTTATCCGGGACAGCCCGTAGATACATTTTCTTGTCCATTTCACATATACTTCCTGAGCTACCTTACCAGAACATTCCAGCATGTTCTGTTCAGATTCCAGACTTCGGACTTCCTGACCAACAGACTGCAATCGATAAGGATAGGCAGCGATTATCCTCAATGCTGGTGCCCCGCAAGGCTGCGCCCTCACCCCCTTACTTTACTCCCTACACACTCTTGACTGTGTGGCCCGATTCTGCTCTACTCCATCTACAAGTTCGCAGATGACACCACCATTTTGGGCTGGATCTCAAAGAAGACTAGATCGTGTACAGAAAGGAGATGGAGAACCTAGTGGTATGGTTTCAAGACAACAACCTTTCAATGTCACCAACACGAAAGAGCGTCATTGATTTCAGTAAACAGGACAGGGTGCACGCCCCTGTATGTATCAAATCTGCTGAGGTGGAGATGGTTGAGAGCTTCAAGTTCCTAGGTGTAAATATAACCAATAGCTTGTCCTGGTCCAACCACATAGCCACTATGGCCAAGAAAGCACATCAGCGCCTCTACTTCCTCAGAAGGCTAAGGAAATTCAGCATGTCCCTGTTGACCCTCACCAATTTTTACAGGTGCACCATTAAATGCATCCTATCTAGATGCATCACAGCTTGGTATGACAACTGCTCTACCCAAGGCTGCAAGAAATTTCTGAGTTGTGGACACACTCCAGTCTATGACAAAAACCAGCCTCCCCTCCATTGACTCTGTCTACACTTCCCGCTGTCTTGGGAAAACAGTAAACATAATCAAAGACACCAACCATCCAGGAAATTCTCTCTTCTCACCCCTTCTATCAGGCAGAAGATACAAAAGTTTGAAAACATACACCACCGAGCTCAAGGACAGTTTCTATCCTGCAGTTATGACTATTGAATGGACTTCTTATATGACAAAAATGAACTGTAACTGTAACACTATATTCTGCATTCTCTTATTGCTTTATCCTTTGTACTACCTCGATGTATGGATGGCATGCAAAACAAAGTTTTTCACTGTATCTCAGTACACATAAAATAAAAACCAATTACCAATTTTGCATTTGTTATTCTCTTTCATTTACTTCCAAATATGATTTTGCCTCTGACTCGGTAATATATCATGCTAAAGCACTTCTATTTGGAATGATGCTCTATCACCTAAATTATTCTTAAATCTCCTCTCTTGCATCACGCGGTTGAGATCCCGTTACTAACCAAAAGCTAGCAAATCTAAAAAAAAGTCATTTCTCAGCGACAAAAAAAGTAACAATTGCATTGCAAAATTACTAAACCAAGCGAACAAGAAAACATAGGGCGTAACGACTCAGAACAGCCTCCCGTCTCATAATGTTAATTGCAAAGAGAGTGCAAGAACTTTCGTATGAACAGCCTTCCTGGCAGTGCTGTCAAAAATGCAGGAGGAGCCAGTTGTCTCCGCCCCGTGTTTTCTGGTGGTGCTCAGTGAGTACCAGTGGGAGTGAGCGCTGGTGGTACACGGTGAAGAGGAGTGGGAGTGAGCACTGGTGGTGCACGGTGAAGAGGAGTAGGAGTGAGTACTGGTAGTGCTTGGTGAGGACGAGTGGGAGTGAGCACTGGTGGTGCGCGTTAAGAGACAAGCGGAACGGCCGGAGCCTGCAGCGCGGCGCCCGGGACCCGTGTAATAGTCACCCAAGATGGCGTTACTGAGGCTGGGAGCCCGTTCGTGTGTGGGTGAGTCGAACGGAGGAATCACCTTCGAAGCGCGTCACGGACAACAGCCGATGCCGGATGGGGGTCGGGTTTGAGGTTTGCCGGTCGGAAGCGCCCGGCCGCGGGCGAGTGGTCGGTCGTCGGATGGCCGGCTCCCGGCGGCTGCCTGTTATGTAACTTGTCGGCGGAAGGAGAGTTTGTCCCGCGGGAGGGGCGCCGCTCGCCGCCGGGGTCGGGGGGGGGGGGCGCGGGTAGGTTGGGGGGCTCGCCGCCGGGGTGGGGGGGGGGGCTTGTCGCCAGGTTTGGGGGGGTAGGTGGGGGGGGGGTGCTAGGTGGTGGGGGGTTCGCCGCCGGGGTGGAGGGGTTGGTGGGGGCTCGCTGCTGGGGTTGGGGGGTAGGTGGGGGGCACGCTGCAGGGGTGGGGGGTTAGGTGTGGGGGGGCTCGCCGCCAGGGTGGGGGGTGTAGGTGGGGGGCACACTGTCTAGGTGGGGGGTGTGGGGGGTAGGTGGGTGCACACTGTGGGGGTGGGGGGGTAGGTGGGGCATGCTGCCGGGTTGGGGGGGATAGGTGGGGGTGCACCGCCAGGGTGGGGGGAGTAGGTAAGGGCACACCGCCGGGGTGGGGGCATGCTGCCAGGGTGTGGGGGGGTAGATGGGGGCGCGCCGCCAGGGTGGGTGGGTGAGGGTGTAGGTGGAGGCGTGCCGCCGGGGTGGTGGGGGGGGTTTGGTGGGGGGCGCGCCGCCGGGGTGGGGGTTTGGTGGGGGGCGAGCCGCTTGCCGCTGAGGGGGGAGATAGGTTGGGGGTGGGCGCCGCTTAAGGCCACGATGTGTTTAAATGTGCTGCAAATAAATGATTATAAAGCGGCTTTTCTGTCCCTTTAAGGATGTTCCAAGCTTCACACTGAACAAAGTACTTCATCTTTTGAAATGTATTCAGTGTTGTAAAGTAGGAAAGGTGGCGACCAATTTGTGCATGTCAACCCCAGCAAAATACTTTGTAATACTAATTTACGGAATATATTTTATCCTGGGCAGCAGAGATAACCCCCTACCCTTCAAGAAGGTTGTGTGGTATTCTTTGCGTCCAGCTGATAATAGATAACATCTGGGTTAGGGTAACACCTCCCAGTAATCCACTTTGGTGTAGCACTACTCTAGCACAACACTGGCGAGTCAACTTATTCTTTTTAAATCGCCTGGAATGCTGAGTGGCAATGGTGCAATGGTTTTAACATAAGTGTTAATACTATTGAATATTTTGATCAAATGGCACAAAGAATGTAAAAAGTTTTTACAAATAAAGTTTATTTTTGAAATAATAAATTCACCTGAAATGGACCTTGAATATACAACTTTCTGAGTTGGGCAAGAAGGCCGCAAGCTGGCTCGCAGCTCACAGTGTTGGCATTAATTTGATATATGGCTTTAGCTGTAAATTTGTGTTGAATTTTATTGGGAATAGATCTGAATTTAAGTAGATATTGACAAGCCAAGCACTTAGGAATTAAATGGATATGAATTATTTCTCAGATTTGAGGAAATTATGGATGTGCAGCAAGTTTACTGAATCACTAAAGATGAAGGTACAGATACAAACGTAGACTTTGAGAAAACACATAGATGAATGTTATTCCAGTCATGGAGATAAAGACTACAAAAGGGTAATTGTACTACAACTCAGAGCTCTGTTTTAGACTGCATCTGGAATACTTGAGTAGGATATGTTGCCCTTGGAAGGCAATGATCTGGATTGTACAAGGGTTACAATATAAGGGCAGGTTGCATAGGATAGGTTTGTATTCCCTTGAGTATTGAACATTAAGAGATCATCTGAGTGAGATGCTTGAGATGATTAAGCATTTGGTGGGATACATAGAAAAAATGTTTTCTCTGGTCTTTCCTAAACTGCTGAAGATGGATCATTTGAAAACAGAGTGGATGCTTCATAGTTACACATCGGCCATTATTGAATGAACGAGTAGACTGAAGGGGATAGATTATCTAGCCCAGTTTCCCATGTGAGTGTGTTGTCAATTGATCTTTCAATTGCCATGTAGCTAGATGAACTTTAACTTCATATTCAAAGACACAGGCCTTGGTACATACAAAGTTGTATGAGTAAGCCATCAGGCCTTGTGCTTATTCTGCCATTAAGTAAGATAATGGCTATTTTGTTCTTTGACCTCAACTCCATCTTCCTGCTTGATTTCCCCATAACTCAACTTCCCTGAGGTCAAAAAATATCTCTATCTCAAATGTACTTAATGGGCCAGATCACGCCGACCCATTCCCTGCCTTGCAGTTGCCAACCTGATGAGTATTGTGTAAAGGGAAACGATAGATAAATTAGTGTTCTGTGCTGCAGACAGTTTGGAGTGATGTTTATTTTCTTTTTCCATGATTTTACTTAAAGTAATTTTCCATCTGAATAATTTTCTTCCTGATATAGTTTTTTTTTCCTTGTTAAGTAACTGGATCTATTCCAACTCTCTGAGGTACCTTCAGATGGCTATACACTGACTACAGTCACACTGCACTTCCATCACCCACTTGGATTGCCCGAGGGCCGCCACCTTCCTTGAACAGAGTCCAATTCAGTCCCCCACTGTCACAATGCTAATTTGTCTGGCTGAAATTGTTCTCACAGTCAACAACTTTAACACTTCCTGTAATAGGTGTAGCTATGAGAACACTTACAGGTTCAAGTTATGCCGGTCTATGGGATACAGTCATAAGAATGTAAGAAACAGGAGCAGGAAGCTGCTAATCATTGATTGAGATTGCACCACCATTCAAAAATATGGTTGTTGATCCAGTCTTGGATTCAAAGCTGCTTTCTCACTCTTTCCCCTAGACCCCTTAACTTGTAGTTAGTGGTGTCATTTCTATTCTTGCTCTGAGCTAGAAATTTTCATCACTGTGGTTGCCAGTTTCCACTCTCATCTCACCCATGTGTGTTTCATCTCTGACTTGTCCCTTTTTGACATCTATGTTGGGTAAAGGCTGGTAATGATACAAGCCCATGGCTACCTTGATTATATTTCGTTCCACTCTGATTTCCTGAAAGTTCTACATTTCCATTCCCCTATCTTCTCCATCTCCTCATTGGACAGTGTATCTTCCACACCTGTGCTTCCAATGTCTTTTTCCTCAGCTGAGGGTTCCCCTCCACTATCGGTGACAAGGCCTTAAACTGTGTCTGCTTCATCCTCCTTTCTTGTGCTCCAGACCAGAAACAGGATAGGGGTTTCTTTATCCTCAACTTCCATCCCATCACCCTTCATGCTCAACCGATTATTCCCCTAATTGGCACTTTGAACCTGATCATACACAGTTGCCCCCTCTCTTCCCCCTTTTCACATTCTGAAAGGGACTGTCCTCTTTGGGACCTTCTGTTTCATTCTTCCATCTCTGCCAATGGCTGCTACTCTTTCCAGGGTACCTTCCCATGAAAGACAAGGAGATGCCGCACCTACCATTTTACTTCCCCCTTCCTACTACTCCTACTGCTCAGAGCCACAGACACTTTGTTTCCAGTGAAGCAATGATTTACTTGCACTTCCAATTAAGTATTTTGCATTTGATGCAGTGTATGATCAAATGTGGATTAGAGACCACTTTGTAGAAAACTGGTTTTGGTCTGGAAGTGCTTCCAGTTATTTATCACTGTAATTCTCCATCCCATTCCCACTTTGACCTTTGCTTTTGGCCTCCTACACTGACGCACGGAAGCTCAACCTAAGGTCGGGGAACAGTGGTTCATCTTCCAGCTGAGCATGTTATGGTCTTCTGGACATGATTATCTAAAATTGTTGAATAAAATGTCATCATTTCTGTCTTTTGTATTTCACCATTGGGTTTTTTCTTCTCATTTTCTGCTTTCATATCACAATGACTTGCCTATTTATGTCAGAATCTCTAATTAACAAGATTTGGAACTGCCTTAATATATTTTCCACATCCCAACTGAGTAAAAGACTTTGATGCTGGGCACTATAAGTTCAAACCACGTTCAAAAGCTTGACCATTAAGAGAGGGGACATTTCATGGTTGGGATGAGTCATTAAAATCAAAGCCCCCACTATTGATCAGGTAAATGTTATATAACAAATGGCATCAGTTACATTCTTGCCACTTGGGCAAAATTCATTATTTATTTTGCTTACTATTTTTGGCTACGACTGGAATAAGGGATTAGATTCAGTAGAGAATAATCAGACGTTCTCTGCTTTTATCATGTTTTTTATACAACAGAGAAATACAGCATCAATTTCAGTTCTTTAGCTAGATCTGCTTCTGAACTTCCTGGCATTTATTAGGAAATACTTACTCCTTTTACAGTAAATCAGGTATTAGCAAAATTAGTTGCACTGGGGAAATACTCTAGTAGCTCTTGTAGTGCTTGGGGTGCATTCCCAAGAATAAAGGTGCTGCTGGAAACAGCAATGAGAGGGGTAATTACAGCATTGTACATAGTGCATTATATACTACTCTGTTTCAGATACCTGATATAAACCCCTGCCTGCCTGCTGTTGTTATGGGAACAAGGGTATCTGGAACATGGCATAAAATGACCATCGACTTGCTCATGACTCAGACTGGAAAATCTGCGTGTGAGGGCTGGTGTTCAGCGCGACAGGGACAGCTGCCCAATGTTGAGATGTGGGGCTTTGGGCTGCACCCTGACTAACACTATGAGTGTGGGTCACTGCTGTGGACTGGCAGCACTTGTTCCACATGTTAGCAGGCTGCCTGGATCCTACAGTCTCTTTCATCATCTCACATTGGAAGTGGTGGAAGCTGCATTTTACCACTGTATTTGTTTCATGCGCAGCTTGCCCCAGTATGCCCACTGCCAGCATCTCTACACTGAGTCAGGCTCATTGTTACGAGAGCATCAGTGGAGGATAGTGGTTCATTTAAGGTTATTGGCACAGGAGCATGCAACATAAGCAGATGTCTTTTCTTAAAAAGTACACTGTGTCTTAGCTGTGAGTGTTCTGACTTGAGGACCAAGAACACCATAATGAGCGAGTGCCGTGCAGGGCAATGCTTAGTGAGGTACTTGTGTAGGTGAAACTGAAAGCCAAATGACAAGCTAGAATTCAAAGGACATTGAATTTGCCTTGGTGCTATATTTAAAAATGAGGTAATTGGACAATAAGGTAGTTATTAGAATCAGAATCAGGTTTATTATCACTGACATATGTTGTGAAATTTGTTGTTTTGTGGCAACAGTAAAGACATAAAAATTACTATAGGTTTAAAAAAAAGTGCAAAAGAGGAATAACGCGGTAGTGTTCCTGGACTGTTCAGATATCTGATGGCACAGGGGAAGAAGCTTTTCCTGAAACGTTGAGTGTGGGTCTGCAGGCTCTTGTACATCCTCCCCAATGGTAGTAACGTGAAGAGGGCCTGTCCTGGGTAGTGAGGGTCCTTAATGATGGATGCTGCCTTCTTGAAGCACTGCCTCTTGAAGATGTCCTCGATGGCGAGAAGGGTTGTGTCCGTGACGGAGCTGGATGAGTCTACAACCCTCTGCAGCCTCTTTTGATCCCGCGCATTGGATCACTCCATACCGGGCAGTGAGGCAACCAGTCAGAATGCTCTCCACCGCACATCTGTAGAAATTTGCAAGAGTCTTTGGTGACATACCAAATCTCTTCAAACTCCCGATGAGGTAGAGCTGCTGGTGTGCCGCCTTTGTGATTGCATAAATGTGTTGGGCCCAAGATAAATCCTCTGAGATGTTGACACCCAGGAACTTGAAGCTGCTCACTCTTTCCACTGCTGACCCCTCAATGAGGACTGGCGTGTGTTCTCCCGACTTCCCCTTTCTGAAGTCCACAATCAATTCCTTGGTCTTGCTGACATGGAGTGTGAGATTGCTGTTGTGACACCACTCAACCAGTCGATATATCTCACTATCGTAACGCTATTACAGGGCCAACGATCCAGGTTCAATAGCAGCCGCTGTCTGTACGTTCTCACCGTATCAGCGTGGGTTTCCTCCCACATTCCAAAGACGTACAAGTTAGGAAGTTGTGGGCATGCTTTGTTGGCGCCAGAAGTGTGGCGAAACTTAAGTGCTGCTCCCAGAGCACTATGCAAAGATGCATTTCACCTTGTGTTTCGAAGTACATGTGACTAATAAAGATATCTATCTATCTGTATGCCTCCTCATTGCCATCTGACATTCTGCCAACAACAATGGTGTCATCAGTGAATTTATAGATGGTACTTGAGCTGTGCCTAGCCACACAGTCATGAGTGTAGAGGGAGTAGAGCAGTGGGCTAAGCACACATCCTTGAGGTGGGCCTGTGTTGATTGTCAGCAAAGAGGAGATGTTACTACCAATCTGCACTGACTGGTCTGCCGATAAGGAAGTCAAGGATCCAGTTGCAGAGGGAGGTATGGAGGCCCAGGTTTTGAAGCTTGTTGATTAGTACTGAGGGGATGATGGTGTTGAACGCCGAGCTGTATCGATAAACAGCAGCCTGGCTATGTTTTGCTGTTGTCTAGGTGCTCCAAAGCAGAGTGGAGAGCTAGTGAGATTGTATCCACTGTAGACCTGTTGTGGCAGTAGACAAGTTGCAGTGGGTCCAGGTCCTTTTTCAGACAGGAGTTAATTCTAGCCATGACCAACCTCTCAAAGCACTTCATCACAGTAGATGTGAGTGCTACCAGGTGATAGTCATTGAGGCAGCTCACCCTGCTCTTCTTGGACACTAGTATGATTGATGACCAGTATGATTACTACATTACCCACAAAATGCTGGAGGAACTCAGCAGGTCAGGCAGCATCTATGAAGGGAAATAAACAGTCGATATTTTGGGTTGAGACCCTTCATCAAGACTGGAAAGGAAGAGGGCAGAAGCCAGAATAAGAAGGTCAGGAGAGGAGCACAAGCTGGCAAGTGATAGGTGAGAGGGGAAAGGTAGGTGGGTGGGGAAGGGTGATGAAAGGGGCTGATGTAAGAAGCTGAGAGGTGATAGGTAGAAAAGGCAAAGGGCTGAAGGAGGAGGAATCCGGTAGAAGAGGGCAGTGGATCATTGGAATAAAGTTATTACTGCGTATTTGATTTCTAACTAGTTTTATCCACTTGCTTTTTAAATTCCAAGTGGAGATTCATAAGTTTTCATGATCAAGTGGGCGAGAAAATGTTGAAATCTGCTTTACTTTGATTGATAGAGTCAGCTGGAGGACTTACGAGGTCCACTCGTGCTACCATTTCTTATATTTTTGTGATACTAAATTGTATTGGTACATTGAGCTCTTGAGATTACGAGTTGGGTGGAGGGCTAACACTTGATTTTTTTGGTTTTGTCAATTTACTCACATAGCCCAACTAATCTTTTGGATGGAAATAGAGTCTAAGTATTGTTTGGAAGTGTGCAATGGATGTTGTGGTTAGTTCATAACAGCCAGCAAAGGACCTTCAGTTCATAGAGATTACATGGAATATTTTGTATCTGATATGTCAAATCAGTAATTTACTCTTAAAGTGTAATGTCCATTTACTTTGGCCAGAGACGTTTGGCTATTTTTGCCCAAGAGCCAAATAAGCATTACATTTGTTTTAAAATACCTACACTCATGTTTGTTTTAAAAGTAATTGAGTCCAACAGTATTTTGTAGGATCAAGTTGTAAAACTTTACTTGTTTTGTCTGTTGTGATTGCTTAGTATATTTTGGAGTTATTTATCAGTGAAACAAAAATGTTAGTGAATAATGTTGGGATCCTATTTTGCTTCCTATGCAGTTGCAAAGAACAGTTTGAATAATTTGTGCCTTCGTGCCTCATGGCAATGGCATTCAACTTCAGCAGCAGCAGCAGCGGCAGCAACAGGACAGGTGGCAATGAAGGAAAAGCCTCAGCTGAGAGAAAGGTAAAATGCAATTTAAACTCTCTCGTGCTAAATAATCACAAATGAATTGAGTGGAGAGAAGCTGTTTGGCCAGCCGAATATTTGTAGCATTTTCTGGTTAAATGTTACTGAATCTGGTACTTGTGCTAGCCTTGTCCTGGCTAGAAAAGTTAATAGCAGCTCACTTTTTGTAAAATCTGAAGTTTTAAACCTGAGGCATAACACTAGATTTAGTTAGGAGTCCTTTAATGCTTGGGTTTTGAAGTGCATATTTAAAAACTCTTTGGAGATGGGTAAATTGGGTGTGTGTCTTTCTGGACAAGGGTGGAGAGTTATCAGGCATGCAAAAACCATATCTTTGAATGTCTCAGTTACTACTTTGGATTCTTAAAATTATCTTGCATTTAAACATGGTGATAGCTTGCTGTGCACATCAGATATCTGACTTTTTTTAAGTCTGTGATCTCTCAATGGACTATCAAAATCTAAACAATCATGTTAATTTATCAAGTGATAATCCAGTACTTAAAAAACACATAATACTTGTCACATGATATTGCATGCCTTGGTGTCGAATGATCCAGCAAGGTGTTGAATGATCCGCTGTGTAATGGAAGAAAAGCATAAAAGATGAGCCATTTAGTACATAATGGACCAAGACTGCTGTTGGAAAAATTTTTTGTGTAACTTCAAATATGGGCATGTGCAATTCATATCGTCAAGTTGCTGTTATAACTGTAATGCTGTACTCTCAGCTCCATACTAACAACATCTCACATACTTGGGTCCCCATTCAAACATATCAAACTGCATGGAATTTCTCTATTTGCATATTGGGTGCAAAGAAAACTCGACCAAAAAATTATTTCAAGTCTTAGGATGTGCAACATGTTAACTACTACCTGCTAATCTATCTGAAAATTTATCTATTACAAGTCTAGTGCTTTAAATCCCTTCCAAATTTAAAATTGAAGAAATAAAAAGCTAAATTTTCCTTTCAACAGTCTTTATAATTCTCTTTCTGTGCCTGATTTGATAAGAATTAATCCATTCAAATTACATCTAGCTTCTGTTGCTTACCCCTTTTCAGATTGCCAAAACTGATCTAGTTCTTGGAGACATCAATTTAACTGCCTCCCTCAGTCAATACTGGATTTCCTCAATAGACTATGTATTAATGACCAGTATGTCTTGGTCAGAAAATAGCACTGAAGACTGTGCCTTTGCCATCTAACCCATGACTTTCTAATTCACAGTTGATAGAGATATGAGACTGATGTTACAACACTACCAAAAAAAGGTATTTTAGACCAAATACATTGAAAGTTATCTCAAGTCTTTTCCATCTGCATAATGCCAGCACTAATCATAAATTTACTATTGTTAATAACCTCTCAACTTCAAAACCTACTGGTTTATCTTGGAGTTGCTTTTAATCAGAAGTTATCTTAAAATAGTTTTCCTCAGATTTGTCAGAATAAGGAAGGTCAAATGAGGAATAATCTGTTTGCCAACCTTGCTGGTTCCACATGGAGTGCCAATGGATTTATTACAGGAGTGCCACTGTACATTTATCTCCTATGCTGTCCCCAACATCTTCCTTTCTTCAAGACACTCAATATAGTCCACCCTTTGAAATCCTCTTGACTGCTGATGGCACGAAAAATTGATGCTGTTAACTGTTCTGATCACCAGAATATTTAAAACAATAATCTGTTAATACTGAAAATGATTCATTAATATGAAAAATTCTAAGCTATAATTTATTTTAAAGCCTGTAAAACAATATTTCGTATGGTTATGTTGAGAGTACTGTCTGATTATATTTCAAGAAAAAGCATCTACTCAGAAGAGGAAAATAATTCATAAATTGCTTTTCATTTTTGAATGGTTATGTTTTGTACAAGTTTACAGTTTCTACCAATATGCATTTTTACAACAAATAAATTGCATAGTATATCTTGCTCTGCTTGAAAATTTCCATGTCCTATCATTTCATTAGAAAACCCAAGACTGGCATCCTCATGTTGAACATGGGAGGTCCTGAAACATTAGATGATGTTCATGATTTCTTGCTTCGGCTTTTCATGGATAAAGACCTTATCCCCCTTCCAGCCCAAAGGTAAATGCTACAGTATGTAGTAATGTTAACTAACTTAGCTTTTAATGACAAAATTTAATTCCTTCAATTTGCTTATACAAGCTTGAAAATTTGATTATTTTAAATTGTTGAATTCATGTTTTGAGTTCTGAAAACCGTAATGAAGATGAGATGCTGCTCCTTGAACCTACAGTGTGCTTTGTTTTCATTTCACAAATGTTTTATGTCGTGTTTCAAACTCTATTAAATTTTTGATCTTTGCAGTTGTGCATCTCTGTTGTCTCCATCTTGTTAGTGTACTATACATTTAAACATTCTATATTGTGGCCAAATATTTACATGTCCTTAAGTAAACAATGAAACTCCATATAACGTTGTACATGGATTTTGCTTGGATGTATCAATTTTGATTGTGGAATAACTTTGCAAGTGGAGTTCAACAATTCTTTTAAGTAGTTGCTCTTAATGTGTGATTTTGGTTGGTTAATTGACTGATTTTTGTGGATGTCTCAGGAAAGGAAAACTGAGCATTTAGCGTCTTGCCTTATAGAAAGATAAATCCCCTCGTATCTTGAAGGCGAGCAAGAAACTTGTAACCCATATTCCCTTTTGGACTGAGTGTTTATGCTCAAAGAGACATTAATGAGAAGGGAAATTGGCAATTTAACATTTGGAATTTTTTTTCAGCAAACTTGCTCCTTTTATTGCAAGACGCCGTACTCCAAAGATTCGTGAACAGTATGACAGGATTGGTGGAGGGTCTCCAATTAAAAAGTGGACAGCCAAGCAAGGAGACGGCATGGTAAAACTCCTTGATGAAATATCTCCAGAAACAGGTATTATGTTAGCTCATAATGTTCCACCAACAAAAGATAATTGATTTCCAAGATATGTATTATGAGACCCTAGGTATCGATTTTAACACATCCAGTGGCCAGTGCCTATGTTGCAACAATGTTTGCCTATTTTCTGTCATGAATAGGTATTTTGACTTGAATTAAACAATCTGAGTATTGATCTCTTAAACAAGCAGCAAGGATCAAAAACCTGAGCAGATTTTCTTGCTTCATTTGTCTTCTGAGAGCTTTGAAAATTTCATCAAATTGATCCCTGTTTCATTTCACCTGATGATGAATTCCATCTTTTTGGTTCTATAATAACTCCAATTTCATGTCATTGGTAATTACTTAGCCCTTTGCCAAGAGAACCAATATTTCTGTAATAATTATTATAGAAGGGCAGCACGGTAGCATAGCAGTTCGTGCGATGCTATTTACAGTGCGAGCGATTGGGCTTCGATTCACATCGCTGTCTGTAAGGAGTTTGTATGTTCTCCCGTGTCTGCGTGGGTTTCCTCCGGGTGCTCCAGTTTCCTCCCACATTCCAAAGACATTAATTTGGGTTTAAAATGGGCGGCGCAGACTCAGGCCGGAAGGGCCCGTTACCACGCTGTAAATAAAATTTAAAAATGTAAATTAAAAAAAATGATTAGAAAATATTCTGCTACAAAGATATAGTAATACTTAACTTTTTTAAGAAAAACCAGAAGGCTGATCCCTAGTGCTTGAGAATTGCAACCTGACAATTAACAAAAAATGTTAAGTTTTGTGTCTTTGAAATGTTCTTTTTACACACCACGTCAAAGGTTTGACAGCTAGTTGACAATTGATTTACAAGCCTGTCTATTTTGTGATAGTCAAACTATCTGTCCACCTACCCCCATGGCCTTGCAGCCTCTTGAGTGTGACATAAGACCCCTCCAACCTGGACATTCTCTCTTCTCCCCCCTTCTGTCAGGCAGAAGGTACAAAAGCTGTTATAAGACTCATGAACAGACCTCTTGTAAGTTAAAGCTAACCTCTTCACCTTGCAGTCTACCTCGTCATGGCCCTTGCACCTTATTGTCTACTTGCATTGACTTTCTCTGTAACTGTAACACTATATTCTGTATTCTGTTATTGCTTTCTGTTTTGAATGATCTATATGGATGGCTTGCAAAACTAAGTTTTTTTACTGTAACTCGGTACAAGTGACAATAATAAACCAATTTTAATTCTAAATTATCTTGAAAATTATGATGAAAACTTCATTGAGGTGGGGGCGTAGAGGTACGAAGGTGAGGCCTTTGCTGAGAACAGACGGCTCAGCCTCAGAGAGGGGAAGGTCGGGGTGGATGGTAAAGACTCGGTAGGGGTTAGAATAAGGTATTGGTTTATTATTGTCACTTGTACCAAGGTACAGTGAAAAACTTGTCTTACATTCCATTCATATAGATCAATTCATTACACAGTGCAGATACATTGAGTTAGTAGAGAGTGCACTGAGGTAGTACAGAGTAAAAACAATAACAGATTATAGAGTAAAGTGTCACAACTACAGGGAAGTGCATTGCAGGTAGACAATAAGGTGCAAGGTCAAACAAGGTAGATTGTGAGGTCAGGAGTCCATCTCATTGTATAAGAGAACCATTCAATAGTCTTATCACTGTAAGATAGAAGCTGTCCTTGAACTTGGTATGTGCCCTCAGGCTCCTGTATCTTCTGCCTGATGGGAGAGGAGAGAAGATAGAATGACCCGGGTGGGTGGGGTCTTTGGTTATGCTGGCTGCTTCACCAAGGCCATGGAGGGGAGGCTGGTTTCCGTAATGCACTGAGCTGTGCCCACAACTCTCTGTGGTTTCTTGCGGTCCTGGGCAGAGCAGTTGCCGTATCAAGCCGTGATACATCCAGATAGGCCTAACCATTTTGGAGTATTGTGCTGCTGAGTGACAGCAACACCCTAGAACTGGGGGGGGGTTGGGGGGCTGGGCTGGTGAGAGGGTTGAGAGTGGTACAGGGGTAAATATTGCGACCTAGGATAGGACATGGATGTCAGGGAGGGAACAAGGAATGGAGCAGGAGGAGATGTCAGAGTATAGGTGGAGGGGATAAGGGGGACTGGGAGTGGGCTGGTGGAGGTGCAAAGTGGGATGCAGAATTAGAAGTAGATGGGTTTTCAAGTATCTTGAAAATTATTCTCCAACGCCATTAGGTGATTGAAACCATTCTGAAGATGACATGGTAATGAGACGTTTTACTAAATGGGGTTGGAAAGGCATTTTTGAGCAGAGGCAGACCTTGAGCAAAGGAGTAAAAGAAATGCTATATTTAGGATTGATATCAAGAACTTCTATCTTCTGTGATTTAAAATTGGGAATGTGGTACCTGATAAAGCTGTAGAAGTCATAAATCTTGGTTTTAAATGAGTGATGATGTTGAGGATCTCAGCTTTTCCAGGAGGCTGACATAAGTTACTGTTATAATTAATGTTTTCATTATAGAGTTGAACTTTGGATTTTTCACCCAAATGTTGTTTTTGTAATTTTCTCCCATTATAGTTTCCTTCAAAGTATTTCACAAAAGTAAAAGCCCAAGGGAGAGGCAAATTGGATCCAACATTGACAGGAAGGCAGGAAGCAAAGGGTAATGGTTCACGGGTGTTTTTGTGACAGGAAGCCTTTTACCATTGGGATTCCACCGGGCTCAGTACATGATCCCTTGCTTTTCATGATGTATATTAATGATTTGGACTGAAGTATCATTCACAAATGCATTGCGTTACTCACCTACTTTTTTCCCTCAGTAGAAGGTTCAAAAACATGGGTGCATATCTTGAAAAATATTCAACAGAATTGGAGGGAAGATGCGGAAATGATTTTCACCAGAACATGGTTGTGGTCTGGAGTTTATTACACTATCTGTAATAGTGTAGAAGTATAAGATATATACTTTAAGAGCTGTGATTTTTCAGGGTTCCACATTTATTGTTGGAAGATGAATTGAGGCAGGGAATCACTTTTTTCAATTGGCATGGATGTGGGCTGAATGGAAAACTCTTTATTGTAAATTTTACATGATTCTAGTATTCTAGGTATTATATGATTCTTTGACCCTTTTCTAGCTTTCTTAATTAATGAAATAAATTTTGAGGACTTAACATTTTAAGTACTACTGTCAACCAAGGACCACAAATGCTGATGGAGCATTTTGATCTGAAACATCTTCAATTCCTCTTCCCCTACCCATCCATCCATCCATCACCACAGATGCTGCTTGACCTGCTGAGTTTCTCCAGCAGATTGTTGTTGCTCCAGTTTCCAGTATCTGCAGTATTTTGTGTCTCCATAAGTGCTTACTGCATTCACAGTTCTGGGTCAGATTATAAACTGTCATGAACCAGTGTAGTTTTGTGTTGATTGCAACTTTTAGGAAATGTCTGCAGTGTATATTTGCTTACCTGAATTCTGAGCGGTTTACTATCATGCAAACACTGAAGAGAATGATTTTATTCTTTGAACTTGTAAAGGTTCGTCTTAAGTTTTTTTTTAAACTACTTGGGTAACTCCTGCAAAAGCTGAATAAAGAAATATAACATTGGAACTGAGGGGACTGTAATATTAGAACTTATTTTAATTTCAGCATGTTACAATCCAAGTATAATTTGCATAGGAATAAAGTCTAATTAAATGTTGGGGGTCTTACTGCTCACCCGAACAACCCAAAAGAATAGAGAGAATATTATTGACAATTGAATGTCTGCTTCAGTAGATAACTATTTCAATATCTGATTTACAAAACTGTGTTGCATGCAATTTAAAAGATGTAATCACGTTGCACTATTACAAATGTAATGAAATGAGCCTAGAATATTTATATCAGAATTATTTATTTCTTAACAGAAAGATATCAATCATGAACAAAAGGACACTAATAAAAAGCAAAATAAATTGATTAAATGGCTCAGATTTGACCAGGCAGGCTTTTGATATTCAACACATCTTTTTGGATGACAGATAAAATAAAGTCTGAGGAATTGGTTGAAAGGTTTTGAAAGTAGCCTGCCATAGTGTGGTGCAGAAATGCTGCTTTGGATCTTGACTTAAAGTAAGGGAAATAGCTCCAGTGAATTTTTGCACTTTGGACTATCTAACAAGCCAGAGCCTACAAAATTACATAGTCTCAAACTCTAAACTGTTTTCTTAAAATTCTGAGAATTAACAGAAAAGGCACGCCCTTCAACCCCTCCTTGATCCAGACACTGTAGTCAGGGGATAGTATGGAGCAAGACAGCAAATGAGCCTGCAGTGCCATCCTGAACTGAGTAGATAAGTGTAACTGAAGGCTGAGAGAGAAACCTGCAATTTTTTTGCTTTCTAAAGTGCATGGAACAATTCATTTCATGAACTGCTATGCAACGTAAACAATAAATATCAATTTTTCAATCTGCAATTATATTCATTTCAATTCATAGAGACTCCAATTGCGCTTTTTATGTGAAGCGGAATCCAACATAATCTGCAAGTTTTATTTGAGTTATTTTGTCAAAAAACACATACTAAAGTTTTGAATATGTGGATAATAATAATGAATATCTGCTGGAGAAACTGCATTGTATAAACATTGCAGCCTTGCATGCCAAGATATCTTGAGGAAATATGCAGGAAAAGCCAAGTGTAGGTTATAACAATGTGGTTTGAGGGCTTTTGTTTTAAGACAATAGGGAATTTTTATTTTGTAATAGAATGATTGAGCGATGCACAGAATGAGCCAAGAATTTTCAGTTTTTGCTTCAAATTTTCAGATTAAGTAAATTTATTTAATTTAAAAGTTAATATTTTAAGAAGTATTTAAAACTAATCAGTTAAAACTAATTTTAAAAGGTTGGTGCTTTTTAAGATTAAAAAGAAGATTCTCTACCCTTTGCATCCTGGATTATTAACCTCGCTCAAATGATTGAATCTGTGCTACAAACACCAGCCATGGTGGGCATAAAGAAGGTGGGCCAAAAACGTAGTCTCTCCTGTCCTTCACCATAGTGCTGATATCAAATGCTCAGTTTAAAAGCTCAAGTGCATTGCTGACTTCCACTCTGCGATGCATACTGACCTGTGAAGATGACTTTGGTGGTTCTGTACAGAACCATTTGCAGCAAAAGGCAATTAAGTTTCAGCCTAATGCATCTAACTGATCTAACTGTAGGACTTTGAGCAGCTACTAATACTAGCTGTAATTCCAGCTGCAAGTTCCAGAGATATGAATAATTGTGAAAGGCAGTGACTAAAATAAGAGGATTGGATTCAAAATTGAATACAAGTTCAAATCAATGGAATTCATTTCTTCTGCAGATAAATTGCTTTCTGATATCATGTTAAATTTTAAATATTTAACTTCAATTTATTTTCTTTAGTTGATTTTACTCTTAGTCCACCCTCTTTGCTCCTCATATTCTAATCTTTAAGTCTAATGGTTAAGGAGATGCATTTAGCACTGACATTCACTAATCCCAACAGTTTATAGCCTTTACTATGACATTTAAAAAGCAGGCCATCTCCAATCAGACTAGTTGCCACCACAATTGTTGTCATCAAAATGAGGGAAAGTGTAGTAGATGCTTGCAGAGAATTAGCTCACTGTTCAGTTTGGGCTCTGCCTGGGCTTCTTGGCTGCAGTGTTCAAAGGAATCCCTGTTCAAAAATTGATGCAAGACCTGAATTACAGAAGTGAGGTGAAAGTAGCTTTGACCAAATGTGACATTGAGCTCTGATAAAATCCAATGCCATGGGAATTGAGGGGAAACTATTTCACTAGCTCAAGTCATTCCTGGCTTGAATAGTTGTTGTCAGGTGCAATCATCTTGGCCCAGGATGTTGCAGCTGCTATAATCACCATCAGTGACCTGTCCTCTTGTCAGAACTGGAACTTTCTTCTGAATGAGTCCAGCTCCCAACAACACTCAAATCTGAAATCGTTCAGGTTCCTTTGGCATCCACCTCTTTATTCTAGCTCACTCTGACTTCGGCATGTGTTATCTGCAACTCGTTAAGATGTCCACTCTTGACATGAGACACTTGTGAACCTCACCACCTGTAAGTTCCCCTCCAGAACACATTCTGACTGAGGAATGTATCACCACTGATTCAAAGTCCTTGAATTAGAGATAGGCAATTAATACCTAAATTGCCAATGACCTCTTGAATGAATAGAAAGAAAACTAATAGCAGAAACTTTTGGACAGAAGGCTGTTACAGTGAGCAAGATCAAAATGAGTTGTTGGTTTGCAATTATCTCTTGGCTCCATCTAGTGGTTATGAAATGTTTGGAAAGCTGGCATCAAAATGAGAAGTTTTGGTAGAACTGTAATATGTCAATTATTTTCTTAAAGCAGTTAAAAGATGTGTTACTATTGCTGTTTTGGTGAAATGTATTCCAAGGTCAAATATTCTATTTTCCTTGCATGCTTCATCTTTACTGTTCCATATTTTAATCAACACACACACAAGACGGCAGTTGCTGGAATCTGGAGCAAAAAATAGACTGCTGGAAGAACTCAGCAGGTCAAGCAGCATTTATGGTGGCAAAGGGATCAATGTTTTGGGTTCTACAGGATCTCAACCCAAATGTTGACCATCCTATTGCCTCCAAAGGTGTTGCCTGGCCTGCTGAGTCCTTCCAGAAGTTTACTTTTTTGTTCCATATTTTAATCTGTTGTTCGTCACATATGGGATCAAAGGACCATTACCAATAGAGCATTCAGCCTTGTGAGTCTACTGCAGTATTCAACTATAACTTGGCTCATCATTTTCAGCCTTGTTTATCTGTCTTTTCTCTGGATATTACTGAAGGAAAGGGTCTGAAATATCCAGTTGGCTCAATGTACACAAGCTTTTGAGGGATATTTACCACCTTTTGTGCAAAAGAACCAATTTATTTTTGCTTCTGAAAGGGCTGATTTTAATTTGGGTTACATCTTGCTGTCTTTTAAATTCATAAACCGGATGAGGATGTTACTGGGAAATTCACCATTTAAGAGAAATTAATGATGGGCATTGAAGGTGGTCACAATCATCGTTTTGGTGAAGGTATTTGGAAAGTGCTGTTTTGTCAGGTTCTGATTTGACAAAGGTGAAGAAATTGCGGTGTTTCAAAGTTAGAATGGTGTGTAACTTTTAAGTTCTTGCTGGATTTCCACAGTTATTATTCATTAAACTCTCCACCAGAAACTTGTCAGCAACACCAAGATCATGAAAATGAGTAAATACAAGGCCAGCATTTGTTGGCCATCCCTAATTGCCCTTGAGAAGGTGGTAGTGAACAACTTCTTTGAACCTTTGCAGTCCTTCTGGTGAAAATATTCCCACAGTGCTCTTGGTAGAGAATTCCAGCAACAATGAAGGATCAGTGATTGTATTTACAAATTAGGAAGGTGTGCTGATAGTGGTCTTCTGCTGCTCTTGTTCTTAACAGTATAGGTCGCAGGTTTTGGAGAGATTGTCGAAGTTGCCCAGGCAAGTAACTGCGGCGCACGTTGTAAATGTACACACTGCAGGGTCATTGCAAGGTTGATAGAGGGAAATGACTGTTAGGGGTGGTGAATTGGATGCTGATAAAGCAGGTTCATTGTTCTGGATGGTATTGCGTTTCCGAACTATTGTTGGAGTTGCATTTATCCAGGCAAATGGAGAATATTCCATCATTGCTAAGGTGGTATAGGAGGGTTTAAACTAGTTTGTGAGGGGGAAGGGAACCGGAGGAGTAGGTCAGAGGAAGAAGGGAATGGGGAAAAGTTAGATCAAACAGGTAGAGAGGCTTTGGGGAAGGAGAAGCAGAATACAGGCTGTAAAAGTAGTAAGGTAGATGGACTGAAGTGTGTTTACTTAAATGCAAGAAGTGTCAGGAATAAGGGGGATGAACTGAGGGTTTGGATAAGTATGGGGGACTCTGATATCGTGGCTATTACTGAGACGTGGCTGACGTCAGGAGAGGAGTGGATATTGAATATTCCTGGTTTTCGGTGTTTTAAGAGGGATAGGGAAGGGGGGAGAAGAGGTGGAGGGGTGGCGATACTGGTCAGGGACACTGTTACGGCTGTGGAAAAGATGGATGTTGTAGAAGGATCATCTCCAGAGTCCGTATGGGTGGAGTTAAGGAACAAGAAAGGAGCAGTTACTCTACTAGGAGTATTCTATAGGCCCCCCGGTAGCAGTAGAGATATAGAGGAGCAGATTGGCAGGCAGTGTTTGGAGAGAAGCAGAAATAACAGGGTTGTTATAATGGGAGACTTCAACTTCCCAAATATAGACTGGAACCTGCTTAGTGCCAAAGGTTTAGATGGGACAGATTTTGTTAAATGTGTCCAGGAGGGATTCCCGACGCAGTATGTTGACAGGCCGACTAGAGGGAATGCCATGTTAGATCTAGTTTTAGGAAATGAACCGGCACAGGTGAAGGATCTATTGGTGGGTGAGCATTTGGGGGACAGTGACCATTGCTCCATAACCTTTAAAATTGTCATGGACAGGGACAGGTGCAGAGAGGACAAGAGGTTTTTCAATTGGGGAAGGGCTAACTACGAGGCTATAAGGAGAGAACTTGGGAGTGTAAATTGGGATGTCCTTTTTGAAGGAAAATGTGCCATGGGGATGTGGTCGATATTCAGGGATCTTATGCAGGATGTTAGGGATAAATATGTCCCGGTGAGGCAGAGAAGGAATGGCAGGGTGAAGGAACCGTGGGTGACGAGAGAGGTGGAATGACTTGTTAGGGAGAAGAAGGTAACATACGTGAGGTATAAGCAACAAGGTTGAGACAGGGCCCATGAGGAATATAGGGTAGCGAGGAAGGAACTTAAGAAAGGGCTGAGGAGAGCTAGAAGGGGACATGAAAAGGCTTTGGCTAGTAGGGTTAAGGAAAATCCCAAGGCCTTTTTCAAGTACGTGAAGGGTAGGAGGATGGCTAGGGTGAAGGTAGGTCCGATTAAGGACAAAGGTGGGAGAATTTGCCTGGAGGCGGCGGAAGTGGGAGAAGTTCTGAATGAGTACTTCTCTTCGGTATTCACCAGGGAGAGGGGTCTTGATGATGCGGAAGGGAGTGCTGGTAGGGGTAATGTTCTCGAGGTTGTTGATATCAAGAGAGAGGATGTGTTGAAGTTGTTAAATAATATTAAGACAGATAAATCTCCGGGGCCTGACGGGATTTTCCCCAGGCTGCTTCGAGAGGCTAGGGAGGAGATTGCTGAACCGCTGGTAAGGATCTTGGAGTCCTCGTTGTCTACGGGGGTGGTGCCAGAGGATTGGAGGATTGCGAATGTTGTCCCCTTGTTCAAAAAATGTAATAGGGATAGGCCAGGGAATTATAGACCGGTGAGTCTCACGTCTGTGGTGGGTAAGCTGTTAGAAAGGATTCTAAGGGATAGGATTTATGAACACCTAGAGAATCATGGACTGATTAGGGACAGCCAGCATGGTTTTGTGAAGGGAAGATCTTGCCTCTCAAGCCTGATAGAGTTCTTTGAGGAGGTGACCAGGAAGATTGATGAGGGCAGTGTGGTGGATGTGGTTTACATGGATTTTAGTAAGGCATTTGATAAGGTTCCTCATGGTAGGCTTCTTCAGAAGGTCAGAGGCCAAGGGATCCAAGGAAGCTTGGCTGTGTGGATTAGGAATTGGCTTGCATGTAGAAAGCAGAGGGTTGTGGTGGAAGGAGTGCCCTTGGATTGGAAGGCAGTGACTAGTGGTGTCCCGCAGGGATCGGTTCTGGGACCTCTACTTTTTGTGATATTTATAGATGACTTAGATGAGGGGGTGGAGGGCTGGGTTAGTAAGTTTGCGGACGACACTAAGATAGGCCGTGTTGTGGATAGTGTGGAGGGCTGTCGGAGCTTACAGAGGGATATTGATAGGATGCAGAGCTGGGCTGACAAGTGGCAGATGGAGTTCAATCCGGAGAAGTGTGAGGTGGTACACTTTGGAAGGACAAACTCCAGGGCAGAGTACTGGGTAAACGGCAAGGTACTTGGCAGTGTGGAGGAGCAGAGGGATCTGGGGGTTCATATTCACAGTTTGTTGAAAGTTGCCTCACAGGTGGAAAGAGCAGTTAAGAAGGCCAATGGGATGTTGGCTTTCATAAGTTGCGGGATTGAGTTTAAGAGCCGCGAGGTTATGATGCAGCTTTACAAAACTCTAGTTAGGCCACACTTAGAGTACTGTGTTCAGTTCTGGTCGCCTCATTATAGGAAGGATGTGGAGGCATTGGAGAGGGTGCAGAGGAGATTTACCAGGATGCTGCCTGGATTGGAGGGTATTGAATATGAGGAGAGGCTTAAGGTGCTAGGGCTTTATTCACTAGAAAGGAGGAGGATGAGAGGAGACATGATAGAGGTATATAAAATATTGAGAGGAATAGATAGACAGTCAGCGCCTCCTTCCCAGGGCACCAATGCTCAAGACAAGAGGTCATGGCTTTAAGGTTATGGGTGGGAGGTTCAGGGGAGATGTCAGAGGGAGGTTTTTCACCCAGAGAGTGGTTGGTGCATGGAATGCACTGCCTGGGGTGGTGGTGGAGGCAGATACATTGAACAGGTTCAAGAGCTTGTTGGATAGGCATATGGAGGAACGTGAGATAGAGGGATATGCGGGAGGAAGGGGTTAGGTAGTGTGAGGGTGGTCTGATGGACGGCACGACACGGTGGGCCGAAGGGCCTGTTTTGTGCTGTATGGTTCTATGGTTCTATGTTCCTGACTTGCACCTTGCAGATGGTGGAAAGGCTGTGGAGTGTCAGAGTCACTTGCTGCAGGATCCACAGTCTTTGATCTGGAGAGACCTTGTAGCTTTAGTTTTAAAGGGCTGGTCCAGTTGACTTTCTGGTCATTTATTTAAAAAAGTATTTTTTGAACCTTATCCAAATTGTTCCACCGCCAACTTCATAAGATGAAAATAACAAGACAATTTACATTAATTTTTTTTCAGCACCACACAAATTTTACATTGGCTTCCGATATGTTCATCCGTTAACAGAAGAAGCAGTGGAAGAGATGGAGAAAGATGGGATTGAGCGAGCAGTAGCATTTACACAGTATCCTCAATATAGCTGTTCTACCACAGGTAACATATGCTGAATGTGTACATTGAAAAATGCTGTTCAATAAAAACCTGCACATTTAGAAAACTCACTCCATTTCAGTGTTAGGCCAACTTCTGTATTTAAAATTTATTAAAGAATTTTTTTCTTGTTTCAGTTTTCTTTTGTTTGCCCTGTTCCCCAGTAATGGCATAAAAATTATATGAGTCAAGGGTATGACTGATTACTATCAAAGTGCAATACCAAATATGCCCTTAATGTACCAACAGTCCAGGTTTATGATGAGCATCAATTATTGTAGGTTTGGGAAGAGGCTGGAGTTCTTTGAACTGATGTGTTCAAAGAATCCAGCCAAAGCTACTCTCTGTACTGAAATTTATTTTGCTGCTTTCACAAAATTTGGATTAGAGTTTGTGAAATAAACTGATGTTACTTCCAATCAACCCTCTTTTCACAAGAACAGATGAAAATAGAAGCAGGAGTCAGCCACCAGGCTCTGCCATTCAATATGATTATAGCTGATCAATGCTGGCCCCAACTCCTGTGCCAGTTCCCTATTGTAGTCAATTCCATTCAAATATTTATCTGTCTCCACCTTGTATATTTCGAATGCTCTGCCCTTGCCGTCCTCTGAGGCAGAGAATTCCAGAGATTCACTATCTCTGAGAGAAGAAATTTCTATGCACCTCAGTTTTAAATGACTGGCTCTTTAGCTTGTAATTATGTCCCTTTGTTTGTGACTCTCCCACTAGTGAAAGTGTCTCAACGTCTACCCTGTCAAGTCCCCTTGGAATCTTGTATGTTTGAATAAAGTCACCCCTCATTCTTCTAAACTGCAAGGAATACAGAACCAAGAACCAAGCTGATAGGGCAACCCTCTCAACCCAGAAATTGGCCTGGTGAATTTCCTTTGGACTGCCTCCAATGCTACTATATCGTTTTTTAGGTAAGGGGACCAAAATTGTGCATAGTATTCCAGGTCTGGCTTCACCAACACCCTGTAAGGTTGTAACAAAGCCTTCCTTTTTTTTCTTAAACTCCAACCCCTTTGCAATAAAGGCCAAAATGCCATTTGCCGCCTTAACTACTTAATGGATCTGCCTTATAACTTTTTGTGATTCATTCACTGGGGAACACCTAGATCTCTCTGAAGTTCACTCATTTGCAGATTTCATTTTTTGACTTTGTGCAAGTTTTAAAGTTTTCATTCAGTTATGTTTTGCAGTACAGTTCCTATGTTAGCATTCCTATCTTTGTTTCAAATATTACAGATCTGAATAGCAATAAGAAGCTATGGTGCACTGTTACATTGGACACCACATCCCCAGGTTATGGAAGGAAAAATCAACTTGGGCTGTGACTTATGATTATCCAATGACTCATGCTTAAGTGGCTGACTGTATTTCCCTGTCACAGCTTGAGTCCACTGTCTGGGTGAAGTTCTTTTTGACATCTAAGTACATGTAATTGGATAAAGAAGATGCAGGAGAGGAGAGAAAAATTGTCCAAATCCAGAGAGGTGTTTTTAATGTTCTTTTGAGTTGTAACCAGCTTTTTGAAGGTTTCTAATTCTTGATGCCTTCAACAGTTAGAAACCTGTAATTTCATTATGGAAAAAGGTGAGGATTGCCAGTTACAGAACTGTACTGCTATGTTTCTAGGTAGGATCTATTTATGAATGCAAATGTGTTTAGAATGTTGTAATTTAAAAGTATATTCCTTCCCATTCCTGAGATTCATAAAGTTTCATCTCTTTTCCTTGCCCTATTCCCACCAAGACGTGTTTTGGACCAAGTGGTTGAAATTGTCATTAATGTTGTTAATGTCCATTCTAAATGTTCATTTGTCCCGCTATTGAAATCATAATTGATCACACAAGTCTGACTCATTTTGCTTTGAAATAGAAGAACTGGAGTTTGTTTTACTTTGGTCTTGTACAGTCTTGAGGCTTTTAAAGCCAAGTTTTTTAGCCATGTATTGATTTCTTACCTTGCTGTCCTTTACTTTTCACTGATAGCACAATTGAGCATGAAGAACCTTATACTTTTCAAATCCATTTATAATAAAATGCATTCTATTTAAGTGTTGCTTATCACTTCATTGTTGGAAGATGGTGTTGAAATATAAGCACTGATTAACCGGATTGAAATCTGTTGAGAGGTACCGTGTCTTTGATTATTGACTTTCTTTTTAGGGAGTAGTTTAAATGCAATTTATCGATATTATAATAGCAAGAGCATGGCGCCGAAGATGAAATGGAGTACTATAGACAGGTGGCCAACACATCCCTTGTTAATTCAGGTAAGGTTGGTAGTGAATCAACAAATTGTAAGATATCTTTTTGCTGATTTGCTCTGTTTATAGATTGCATTTGAGGCAATAAAATGAGAGTCATGCTGGTTATTGCCACATTCCTGCTAGGCATCAAAAATATAGAACATTTTAGTTTGTGTTAGGGGTTTTAAATATAAAGTCTAATATCTCTCTATCTAGTTCCATCCATGAATGTTCTGGTTGAAATTTGCAAACTGGAAACATGAAAGGGTTTGCTGTGCACTTTTACAACATGCACTCAATCAAGGGAGCTATGCTTTTGTGAAGTCACTTAAAGGGATACCATGTCTGACTTTGGTCTGGATAACAGATCTGACAATGACAGCCACTAATACAATTGATTTTTTTTATGGTTTATTTAATTTTTTTGGACAGTACTTTTTTTAAAAATTTCGTCTTTGGAGCAAACTGATCAGTTTTCTTAGACTGCATCTTATTGGTGGTATTCCACATTTGTAATTGGTAAGCGGCTTTGCTTTTAAGTTATTGAGCATAACAGTTTTGATTTATCTTCCAGTGTTTTGCAGATCATATACAGCAGGAACTTGATCGCTTTCCACCGGACAAGAGGGCTGATGTAGTTATTCTATTCTCTGCTCATTCATTACCTATGTCTGTAAGTGGCTTGAACAAATCATATATTTAAATGGGTAAAAAATGACAGGAAAGACACTATTATGATTCCTGAGTTTTTGGCCTCCTTTCTAATCTACATTGCTTTTTGATATTTGACGAGCCTGATCTATTCAGATGAAGACCCATCATTCTAATCGCTTCCTGTGACAATCAATAAAATATGTCACGTGTACCTTAAACACTTAATTTAAAGAAGACTGGAAGATTTGTGACTCAATTCAGACTGGATTGGCTGCAAGGGCCCTTGGGTCTGGATTTATTGAGGTGCTTACTTTCTTAAGTGTAAAAGTGGTTTGAGATGAGAGTATGTTAATTTGCACTTGAAAGGAAGTCTTTACAGTCTTTAGTAGTTTTGATGTTGGAAGTACAATTCACTCTTTCTCAAAATGCATAAACATAGTTTTAAAACAAGAAAATACCAGTTTATGTTTTATGCAGAATTTTCTGCGAAGCAGGGTAGAATTGAAAGAAGAATATTGTAGAAATTCCCAGAACCTGAAGCTCCTACAATACAACTTGAAAGGTTACGGTTAATAGGGGACAATGGTGGCAAAACCCTGGCAAAACAAAAAAAAACTACTGTATATGTGGCTTCCATGTCATTAGGACCTCCAAAGCATTTGAAGTCACTTGCACAAGCAAATATTTTCCACATAAAAATTCCAGTAAAATAGATGTATATTTGTTGTGTTTGTTGATGAATAAATGTTCTCAAAGACAGGATTATCTAAAATTTCCTGGATTCACTAAGTTCCTTGATGTATTAAAGGAAAATTGAACAATGGGATTAGGCTTTTCAAAATAGGATAAATGTTCAAAGTTCACGTAGTTTGGTTTGATTTGATCAAGAAGTTATTTGTCCAAGCAACTGGTAGCATTTTTGCTCATTGAAGGATCATATAATTGCCTGAAATCACAGCACATTCTTATTCTCTGTGAATGAAAATAGAAAATGCTGGAAATGCTCAGCACGTCAGGCTGCATCTGTGGGAAGAGAAATAGTTAATGTTACGGGTCGAAGCTCTTTCATGGGAACTGAAAAGGAGTGGAAAAAAAAGCTTGTCAAGCTGTGGGGCAGTGGGGGTGGGAGGTTGGATGTCCCTAATGGGGTAAAACCAGGGTGACTGTGCTAAACAAGGTTACCTGGTGAATGGGAGCAGTTAGAGAGTGACAACATAGACAAAAGAATGCAGGAGTTGGGAAATGCAGTGCAGGAAGACATGCCTGGCAGGTCAGTCTGGCATGTCCTCCACTCCCAGAGAGAAGAAAAGGGGGAAAAAATGAATAAGATGAGCTAATATCAAAAATGTATGACTGATGCAGTCAGAGAAATAAAGTTACCTTAAGTCTTAGAATTCAGTGTTGAGTCCAGAAGGATGCATTGTGCCCAGACTGAAGATGGGGGTGCTGTTCCTCAAGCTTGTTTTGGGCCTCATTGTAAAAGGTAAAGAGAAAGTTTGTTTCCCCTCCCTGAGCTTATCAAGCTGCTTTTGTCTCCTTCCTGATTCTGTTGAAGAGGGTATGACCTGACATTCAGATGAGTGCAGAGTGATGCATTTCAGGAAGTTAAACCAGGGCAGGATGTGCACAGTGAATGGCAAGGCCCTGGAGAGTGTTGTTGAACAGAGAGACCTAGGGGTGCAAGTGATAGTTCCCTGCAAGTGGCGACACAGGGTGGATGACATGCTTGCCTTCATCAGCCATGGCATTGAGTACAAGAGTTGGGATGTCATGTTACAGTTGCACAAAATGTTGGTTAGACTGTATTGTGTGCAATTTTGGTTGCCATGCTATAGGAATGATGTGAGTAACCAAGAAAGTGTACAGAAAACATTCACAAGGATGTTGCTTGGACTGCAAGGTTTGAGTTATAAGGAGTGATTAGACAGGCTGGGATTGCTTTTCCTGTAGCAAAGGAGTCTGAGGGGCAACCTTAGAGGTTTATAAAATCATGAGGGGCATATATAGGGTAGATGGTCACAGCCTCTTTCTCAGGGTAGGGCATAGGTTTATAATGAGAGGGAAAAGATATTAAAGGGATCTGAGGGGCAAGTTTTTCCACAAATGGAACAAGCTGCCAGAGGAAATGCTAGAGGTAGGTAAAATTACAATGTTGAAAAGATATTTGGAAAGGTAAATGGAAAGGAAAGGTTTAGAGGGATATGGTCCAAGTGCAGGCAGATGGATCTAGCTTAAATAGACATCTTGGTTGGTATGGGCAAGTTAGTGCTGAAAGGCCTGTTTATGTACTGTATAACTCTTTAAAAACGTTAACTATATTTTCCCACAGTTGAGGCCTGACCTGCTGAGTATTTCCAGCATTTTCTGTTTTTATTTTAGATTTCTAGCATCTGCAGATTTTTCATTATCACATTCTATGTGAAACTGGAGTAGACTTTTATGTTTTGAGAAAGGATTTGCACTCCCAAAGGAGCATGGGGACTTATTTCAGACTGCTTTGAGATTAAGTATTGGAAGTCTAAATAACCGAATTGTTAGTACAATAAAATATTTAGAACTTTTTGATACAGGTCAAGATTAATGGGCTTAATATGTTGAGCATTTCCTATGTAATGAATTTAGATTTTAAGCTTTAATACAAAGCAGAATAGATATAGTCATAGAGAGTCATAGTCATACAGCACAGAAGTGAGTCCTGTAGTCCACCATGCCCATACCAACCATTGAATCTTATCTATACTAATCCCATTTATCGGCGCTTGATACATAGCCTTCTATTCCTCCAGCAATTTAAGTACTCGTCCAGGTGCTTCTTAAATGTTGTGAGAGTGCCTGCCTTCTCCAGCTCAGGAAGTACTTTCCAGATTGCAACCACCCTCTGGGTAAAAATATTTTTCCTCTGATCCCCTTTAAACCCCTTATTCCTTACCTTAAAACAATGCCTCTCGTCTTAGAGACCATTGCTATGGGAAAGAGTTTCTTGCTGTCTGTGCCTCTCATAACTTTATATACTATCAGGTCCTCCTTTGGTCTCTTGTGCTCCATGGAAAACAAACCCAGTCTATCCTCATAATTGAAGCATTCCATCCCAGGCAACATCCTGATGAATCTGTTCTGTGCCCTATCTGGTACAATCTAATACTTTGGATGTCAGGAAGGATCCATGAAGAGAGAAACAGAGTTCAAGTTTCAGATTGATGAACTCTTATAGAATTCCTATTTGAGTGTTTCTGTGTCACATACTGTCAATATTGAATGTTCATTATCCCATCTAACAAAGCTAAGCATCTTAAAAAAAAAGGTTTGGCATTATTTTTATTTTAGGTAGTGAATCGAGGGGACCCCTATCCTCAGGAAGTGGGAGCAACTGTCCAAAGAGTCATGGAAGCACTAAATTTCAGTAACCCATACAGGCTGGTGTGGCAGTCCAAGGTAACTTCTACTTGTATTCAGTAATTTTTTTCATTATGATTATTTAACTGATATAAGATATTTGACCTTTTATTCCATGTTCCTACCCGAACGGTTTTGTATCACATTAGGTATCTCCCATTGTTTGTAGGTTTACCAATTAACAATAAAAGCAAGTTGCTGGAAGAACACCACAGGTAAGGTTGGTGTCAGCGGTGAAAAGTCATTCATCAGTCTGACTTCTGGTGGAAAAAGTAGTATGATGACACATTGTTTGCTTTATTTGCTTAAAAACCTAGGTTCACATAAAACTGGCAATAAATGCAGCCTTGGTGAAATGTGTTTCTATGTAACTTTCATTTTCTTCCATGAAACATGTCAATTTATTTCTGATGCCTTCATAAATTGCTTTGTTTAGACTCTGGTTGAATAAGACTGTAAAGTCAAGACCTTTGAAGTGTGAACCAACTATGTGTAATGTAATTTGAGGGAACTGACTAAGTAGTTCCAAAATATTAAAGATTGTTGCATTGTTAAGTCTTAGTACTAATTGAGTGCCTATGCATTTTGAGTCTGCATCAAGATGAAATAATGCTGCAACCTTTACTGTTTTAACTATGGAATTCCACTGGAGAACTTTACTTATACTGCAGCTGGCGTTTGGAATTCATACCTGCTGGAAATCTTCGATCCTGCATAGGTTAAATAGGACTTTGTATGTTACTTTCTCCTTGCTGCTTTCTTTTGAGAACTATATTTAATTTAAACCATTTTTGTTTTGCTTTTATCCGAGTTAGAAATTCTGAATAAATTTTAATTGACCAGGTTGTATTTGAACTAGGTAATAACATGGGAGGTAAAGTATAGATATGATAGAGTTTTAGTAGAGAAACTGTTAAAATTATTTGGGTGGAAATTGTTATAACATAAAGCAGAATAGTTTGTTTTAGAAGCAATGTGAAGTGATGTCACCAAATGTCATTTGCCAGCATTTGACATTCACTAAAGTCAATTTTGTTTAGTTGTACATTTGTGCATCTAACAACATTGAGTTTGTCATAAATGAAGCAATAAAAACTGCAAATAGCATGAACTGATTATATTGTGCTGCAGCTCTAGAAGATGAAAGGATACCTACCTACCTTATCTGTGATGCATTACTTTATACAGGTTGGCCCTATGCCATGGCTTGGCCCTTCAACAGATGACACGATCAAAGGATTATGTGAGAGAGGAAAGAAAAATCTACTGCTCGTCCCCATAGCGTTTACTAGCGATCATATTGAAACTCTTCATGAACTTGATATAGAATATGCACAACTTTTAGCCAATGAGGTAAGCTTCCAGGGTGTTTGCAATAGATCTTTTTTGTAGAAGTTACATTTTAATTAGAAGTTTGTCTTTTTTTTTGAGGGGTGGGGATTGATGATGATCATAGTGCTTTGGCATACTACTAAACTGTTTATCTGTAGGTGGTTTTTGTTAAGTCATGGGATTGGGGGGAAAAAAGTCTTCTGCAGAGGGTTGTAAATTTTTGGAATTGTCTACCCAAAGGTCTGTGGAAGTTGAATCATTAAATATATTTAAGGCTAAATAAATTTCTTGTCTGGGGAGTTGAGGATTACAGGGAAACAAAGGAAAATGGAGCTGAGGCTAAGTTCAGATCAGCCATGATCTTTTTGAAAGGACGAGCCTGGGGGGACCATATGGTCTACTTGTTTTCTTGTAACATTCCAAACTATACATAGAACCTTCTCCAATTTGCACGTTAGCCATTATTAAAAACTGTTTATCATTTTGCCATATAAGGACCATCTACAAATTGGGTGAAGTCCACAAATTAATTTCATGTGAAAATCTGAAATCCAACAGTTATTTTCCACTCATCAGTCCAAGCTGAATAGGACTTGTGTGGTAAATAGGCAGTGTGACCTATTGCTCACTTTGTTAAAAGCCAAGTTGCTGTAAAGCTGGAAGCAAACGCAGTGTTGGTGTGATGTTTCAATGTAACTGTTGTTAACTTTTTTGTTCTTTCATGAAATCCATTTCAGTGCGGTGTGGAGAATATTAGGCGAGCTGAATCACTAAATGGAAATCAGCTTTTTATTAAGGTAAAATATTTCTATTTGTATAATTAGCAAAAGATGTTAGTTTTCCCTGGTGAGATTGGCCTGGATTCTTCAATGAAATAACAGTGCACATTGCAGACCTCGAAGCTCTCAACTAAGGTTTAGATTTCACCTTTCACAGGCATCAATTCTTGGGGATCTGTGGTTTCCAACAGCATTGATTATCAAGCAAGCAATTCCTCTGAAACATCCTCAGACAGCAAGCCAGAAAATAAAAAGCGCAATTTTAACTAACATTTTAGAGTTCATATTAAAGATAAAACTGAAATGGAAATTATTTTTAAACAATATTGAAATTTTGAAATATATGTATCTTTGGGAATGACAATCCACACAAAATTAGATTCCCAGAACCAGACAGGAGTAAATTTGGCTTAGTAAGCTATAATATACTTAATAAAGGGTGGTACATTCAGAGCTCATTAGTAACAATGAGAACACAGTAACTTGTAAATTTGTCGATTGGGTAATAACTCAACATTCACTGTGGAGGAGTTGGGCATCACTGATAGTAACTTTGGATTTTCCAATTTAACTGCACGTGTATGCAGCTGTTACTGAGATGTTAAGTGAAATTTTAAAAATTGAAACAGCTGGGCAAAATGCATTATGTATATTTTGGTACAGTGCTTTCCTGTTGGTAGAGTGTGATGTACGATTCACCATGGTGAAAAAATAGATTAAAAAATAAATTGAGAAATACCTGCAGCAAACTTTGTCATAATTTTTGTGAAAGAATGGTCCAATAAAAAGATTCCTGAAATATCAGTTGGTCGGGCAGGATCTGTGGAGGGAGGAAATGGAGGTAATGTTTCAAATTGATCACCTTACATCAGAATTTTTTGAGTGTTTCTCTCTCCACATATGCTGCTTGACTTGCTGAGTACTTTCAGCCTTTGAGTATCTGCAAACTTTTGCCTTTTAGTAGTCTGTAGCCAAGTTACGAAGGAAAATAAAAATGTTGATTAACTATTTAGGCAGTAAATTATTTTTGGCAAGTGCAGTGGAGTATGAAATTTAGTAAGTAACTGAGGTAGTAAATGGTTAATACAGCAACCCCAATTTCACCGTGCCCCCCCCCCCCACAAGCCTAATGGGGGGCATTGGGTGCAGTCCCAGAAAATTGTTCTTTATTGTGACCTTCTATAATGTGAAAGCACGTCATCTGTACAAAAAGAAATACTAGCTGGAAAGCAAAAATTGACATAAATTCTGTATTTTTATGTATCTCATTTTTGGTAGTGATTTGTGAGTTCCATAAGGGCAAGTTTTCCCAACCCAAAATACTATGACACGAGTATCACCTGTATATAGTATGAAAACAAAACACTGCAAATATTCAGCAGGCTACTCAGCATCTGTGGAAGAGAAGCAGTTAATAAATTGGGGTTCTTGACCTGAAGTGATAACTCTTTTTCACTTTCCACAGATGCTGCTTGAGCTGCTGAGTGTTTTCAGCATTCTCCTTTTGTTTTTCTTTTAGATTTCCAGCATCTGCATTTTTTTTTTGTTGATATTCATTCACTAATGGCCACTACCAGCAATGTACTGCTGTGAATCCTGGCTACATACTGGGAGAGACCAGCATTCTCTACCTTGCTCGCTATCACTTTGTTTTGCTGCCTCTTTCTCCTTGTTTTTTTTGTTTTTTCTTCATTCATTCTTTCCCTTTTACCCAGTCTTTCTTCCTCATTTGTGCTCTATTTCCTCTTTCTTCGCTCTGGGTCTCTTCCCCTTCCCCTTCCCCCCACCCTCTCTCTGTTCTCTCTGCCTCATGTTGTTCTTCTGTGCCCCCCACCCCCACCCCCATACCATTTATTGCAATGTGGATTATACTTGCTTTCAAATAGATGTATGAAACCCGATCAGAGCAGGGCAATAAACAATGTCACCTGTCTCAATTTTGGATTATATGTTGCGACCTTGCTCACTGTATAATCTGTCAGCTCATTCTCATCAGAAACATGGAAATTAAAATAGAGGATGTGAAACTTGTGTTACTGCACCAATGCTGACAAGTTAGACATTTAATGACATTAGAAGTAGAAAAAATGCTGTCCGTTACTCATGCCTTAAGCTTTTAGTTTGGTGAAATGAATAGAGGGAGAGCCTGTAGAAATTAGTTTACTTTCATATCTTTAATTTCTTCTGAAGAAATAACACATACTCACACTTGCCATGATTATTCTGTGACCTTGTATTAAGAGATGGTGGGGTTTAGTTTCACAGATAACGTCAAGTGGCAGATGAGTTGCCATCTGTCACTTATAAGACTGCAAAATATATTTCTTGTGCATAAAGAGTGACTGCTTCATGGAGGCACTTTATGGGCAGAGTGTTTTGGAAAGTCCTAGTGCTGTAAGAAGTGCCAGTACATTTTTTTGAGCATGGCTTTCTGAGAATAAAATGTTATCTTTTATAAGCCCTGGGATATCACAATCAGTTGTAGCATCGTGGCTTGTGTTCCAGCTTGAATAGTCAACTGAGTAATGAGCAGGATCAGCCCTAACCCAAATGATCTTGTGAGCAAGTTTAGCTTCATATTACAGTTACAGATTCTGGTGTGGTTCTTTGCCATTCGACACAGATGTCTTGTATTCAAATTCAGCCATGTCAGCTGTCAAATTACCATAAAACTGTTTCTTAATGCCTTTTAATATAGGAATTAATCACTTTTGCTATATGGGCGACTCCAAACCAGCACTGAGGTTAATTTTTAATGCCTGCTTAAAATGTCTAATAAATAATTTGTTAAAAATAGCAAGCCTTAATTGTAAGGGGAAAAATTGGATGGACATCTGATTCATTCATTGATAAGAAATCAAGAGTATAGCATTTGTTAATGCATCTGAGACTGTAGCGGTACTATCATTAACCTTTGGCACCTGATGAGATGACAGCCTTAAAACTGGGGCCATTAGTAGAAATTATATGTATACCACTGGTGTAGTCAATATGCTGTTGGTTTGGCGTGTATATTTAGTAATGTTCTTATTGATGTTTATCCAAGTAAAAGTTGTACTAATTTTGAAATTTTGTACTAATAATTTACTGTCTATTTCTAGGCTCTGGCAGATCTGGTAAATACTCATCTAAAATCAGCAGAAACTTCTTCCAAACAGTTGAGTCTACGTTGTCCACTTTGTGTTAATCCAGTGTGTCGAGAAACCAAGGCATTTTTTGCCCGTCAAAAACTTTGAAATGGTAGTCATCGGCCTTGGATTGTTCTGCCCTTCAAGACTTGTGATCAAATGGTCATTTTGATTTTTTTCCTGCTGTGATAATACCTGAAATACCATCTGTACTAAGTATAAAAATAAGCTCAATCATTGGTTTCATTTTTGAAGTGCATCCTTTATTGCAGTAATGAGCAGTTCTTCACTGAAGAAATATGATGTGATAGTATTGCATTATTCTCAAGCCATGGTATGTTGGGGGGAAAAGGTGCTGAAATTATCAGCTCTATACTTTTTTTCCTCTTGGTTTCTATTGAGTGCAGCAAAGGAGGGAAGAACGCTTGAATGTGAGTTTCAAAAGTTTATTTCCATATATACAATTAAGCATAGCTTTGAATAAGATTCATATTTTAGTGAAGATTTGTTTAATGAACTTATGTATTTATGAACAAAAATGCTTAAAAAATCACATTTCATTTTTCAAACCTCATGTACTTGATTTATACTCCACTCCATGTAAACCCCCTTACTGTCAACAATTAAACACCCTTTTTATAAGAAGGGTTTTAGATGAAATGTACCTTCCCTGCCAAATCTACATCCCAAAGTAAAATGAACAGTTTTTGAGTGTGGGAATAGGAGGTAAAATAATTTTGTTTCTAGACCGGCTTTGCTTAAAATTTAACCAGATATATGATGAGTGTGGAAATCAATTTAACATGTTTGAACTTCAAAGACAAACTCCTGAAATCTATTTGTTCAATATTTTGTAAATGGAGCAAACGCACTTGTCCAATGGCACATAATCTAAAGAGATTAAGTGCATGATGGCAGAGTTTACCCATTAGGCAGTTGCGTATAGCAGGAATTGACCAGCCGGACCTGTAGCATTCAAGTACAGATCAGTTTTGAGCTTCATGCCATGCGTCTTGTGAAGACCATTTAACTTGCTCACCTGGTCTTTATTGCTCCATCTCTTTCTTTATTTTTGACTTTTTTCCCTCCACTGCTGCCCCCTTTGCTCATCTCACCCATTGTATTACTTCACTATTTATGAAAATCCTGCTCCAAGAAATAGCAAGAATCAATGTTACTATATGTTGATTCTTTATCTGTAGTGAATCACCTCTTTAGAGTATAATCTCTTCTCACTACAATATAGTCATATAGGTATTATGTGTGTTGAAACACATGATGAGAAACATGCATTGTCATACTTACTATGTATGCACTGCAGTGGAAAATGAGCAAAACTGGCCTTGCAACTCGGCCTGTGTCCTGTGAAACACGTCTTTTGTAGATATATGTTGAAATTTGTGTTTATCAAACAGTTCTTCATTACTGATGACATGTAAAGGGAGCAATAATATGCTGTAGGATACAGTAAAAGTGATTAGGGAACATTTATACTGGGGAAAAGCTGTTACTGAGACTAATATTGAGTATTATTTAGGAAATGTACTTCCATACTGTGGACTTAACTCATCTTGTTTTCCCTATGAAACAACTCATGATACATGTCATTTAAATAATGTGGGTATTATATGTCATTCATGTTTTAATTGGCTGTTAGAGTGGCAGTGATCTGCCAGAATTGCTTATTTTACTCACCAGTGGTGGATGGTGTATATTCTTTGGTAGCACCTCTACCAGCTTTGCTTAATCATTGATGTGAATCTATAAAAGTAAGTTGGACTGGCAAACCATCTCTGATCTGTGACTTGTATTACAGAGTTTATACATATTGAACAACTAACTGTTGAATTCAATCTTTAAGATGAATTGTGCAAAAGAAAAATCAGCATTCTGAATCACAGTAGATGCATTTGGCCTGTTAGCAGATGTAGACTGGCTCTTTGAAAGCTATGCAATTTTTTCCCATCCCCTGCTGTTGAGCTCTAATAATCCAATAATCTTGCACTCTTTCTATTTCAAGTATTTATCCAAATCCCTTTTGAAAGTTGCTGTTGATCCTGACTCAGCTCATCCTTTCAAGCAGTGCATTTTAGATTATAACTCACCACATTTAAGAATAATTCTTTCCCCATTTGTCTACAATTATTTTATCCCAATTATCTTAAATCTGTGTCTTCTGGTTACTGACTTGAGAAACAGTTTTGCCTTATTTGCTCTACCATTTGTTTGGAGAAGTACTTCATGATAGACTCATTAATCCACTGCATTTCATTTTAGCTAAAGTGGTGGCATGGATTTTACACCAGCCAAGGGAATAGAATGGAATGCTAAACAGTCATAGTTTAGAATGTATAACCCAGAGGTTAGCATTGTGCCCACTACTATTTTTAATTTGTAGTTATTACTGTTACTATTTGTATTTGTAATGCATTGCCCTGCTGCTGCAAAACGCTATCTTTCATAGCATCTATACCCTTGGTATATATGCCTATGACAATAAACTTGAACTATCTAAATTAACAAAATTAATCAGCATCTTTATTTCTTACCTTCCCAAGGACCAAAATCCCAGCTTCTCTGGTGAAATGAAATCAAAATAAAATTCCTCATCCATGGTACCATTTTACTAAGTCTTTGAATTCTTTTCAAGGCTATGACATTTTTCCTAAACTCCGTTGTGTCTGTAATTGGATACAGTGCTCCATCTGAAGTCTAATCAGTAATTGTAATCATTTAGCAAAACCTACTTGCGTTTATACTATTTGCCTCTTTATTTAAGACCAATGCCCAATTTGCTTCAGCAGCCTTTTCAAATAATTTCAACTTTATTTTTAAGATTTTGTACTTGTAAGCTCCGAAGTCTCTGTTTCTGCAACCCCTTTAAATTTAATAGCAAATTTCAAAATTATGCTCTACATATCCAAATCTAGATTATTAATGGACTAAAAGTAGTAGTTGAGCCCAATGCTAACCTCTGGATTGTACATTCTAAAATATGACTGTTTAGCATTCTATTCTTTTCTCTAGACTGGTGTAAAGTCCATGCCACCACTTGAGCAAAAGTGAAATGCATAGGATTAATGAGTCTGTCATAAGGTACTTATTGCAAACAATGTTTGCAAGTTGAAAATACACACCAATCATACTGTTCTCAACATTGTGTGCTCTGAGTACTTGAAGTAGTTCCATACTTTATTTCCTTGTTTTGACTAGTTACCTAACTTTTCCCCCTGTCAGTATTAATTAAACAATTTATTCTTTAAAAATTCATCTCTGTCAAGAACAGGAATGTCTGTTGTTTTTTGCCATCATCTATCTTCCATAATTTTTTTTCATGTGTTCTTCCTTTAAGCAATTCCTCATTTTTCCAAAGGTTTTAACAGTATTTAGTGCCAATTGTTTGTCAATTTTCTCTTAAAATTGGAAAATAAATTCTAGATGGAAATTTTGCTGTGTTGAATGATGCAGGTACTATTTCTAATCCAGTTTTGTTTTTGCTGTACTATAACAGACTTACTTATGTGACCCTTGCTATTTCTCTAGAATCTGAATTGACCTGTTTAAGCAAATTACAAATCATTGAATTAGATATGTATTTTTCTTAAGCACTGAGGAAAAATCTAGTTCAGATGCTGAAAAGAAACGACATAAAGGTATTAGTTCTCTCATGTCTAGCTAACACAGAATTGAAATGGGAGCTCTCCAATTACCACCACCCTGCCCACTAACAGATACTTTCCAATCTTTCCAGCATGGAATAATGTTTGTTATTGTTTCTATCAATAATATAAACTATTGTTAAAGTCTGCACTTAACTCGATAGGTCTTATTTTATTTATAGTGCATCATGGGATTCAACACAGGAAGAATAAAAGAAAAACCTGTTACTTGAACAAAGGAAGTTTGATTACACACTCAAATAACATGGGCTGGGAGGTGGAAGAAGTAGTAGGAGAACCAGTGCATTGTACAGTAGGACAATAAAGCACAGTTAGTTTTGTGGACTGTAACTCGTTAAGGCTTAAGTGAATTACCAGGTGATTGTTCACCTGAAATGGGTAATGAAAGTCATTTTACAGTCATGCCTTAACACATTTGCAATTTTTAAAAATTTTATTTGTTTCTATTCATGATTATCCTTCAAGAGGAAGTCAGTACTTCCTGGTCTTTAAAATAATAATATGGAAATAATATATCAAAGCTCTTGTACTCTCTTGCCATGATTTATTGATATTAGCCTAAAATTCTGATTATCTCTTTCTGGTAGTGAAATGTTGAATTTAAAATTGAATATTGAATTAAATATGGGGGGGGATAAAACTTAACTGTAGTTTTAACAGCAAATGATTGAAGCAATTAAATATTGTAATAAATATGTTTTATCTGAAACCTTGTTTTTAACAAGCATGGTTTTCTGTTGCTAATACAACAATGTTGTAAGCTGTCACCATTTATTTGATGCTATGTTTGTATAAGTGTTTATGGGGAAAGAGTATAACCCAATAATAGAAGATGTCTTGTGCTTTGATAAAGCAGTAGTACACAGAAGCACTTCATTTTAGAATGTGTTTGCAGTTTATTTTGTGGAAAAAGTTGTGTTGGTACAAGCTTAAACTGTCAGCTTTCCTCGGTTGGTAATACTGGTGACAAAACATTGTATATTCAAGTTCCATTCCAGGATCTTAAATCTAGGCTGACAACTTAGCTGAAATAGATGAGGGTTGCAGGGTGCCTTATAAAACAACAATAACTGGAAATCACATTATCTTGTCCTTGGTAGAAGACTTTGGTTAGATGTCCAGAGCACTGTAAGCAGTTTAGGCTCCAAAATCCTTCAGTAATGTTGATACATTGAAAACTGTACAGGCAAGGATTGCAAGATTTATTCCCAGCCCAAAATCTTATGATAGGCTGAAACAATTGTAAGTCTACATTACACAGAAGTACAGAGTATAGATGAGCTGATTGAAATTTATATGACGACAAAGAGAGTAGATTACACTCATGTTTATTCTTAACAATTGAGAGAACCACAGTTTGCAATTTTAAAATTTACAAGACCTACTCTGAAATCATTCTTCATAGTTCATGGGGCTTAAAGCCATATGGGTTCTTCACCTATAGAACAACAGATAAAGCTCTTAGGATTTTAAGGTTTTTCTTCCCCAATGCCTTATTAAGCTATTTTGTAGATGGGCATTTAAGCTATAGAATGCAGTTGTCATGTTGTAATTGTAATCATTTGAAGTGACAGTAGATATGATGGACATTAAAAGAGAATTTTTAAACAATTTGGAGGTTAGTTTATCACCATATTCACTCCTCTGGATCATGCCTTAAACATGCTTGGGTTGTTGGCCAATGGAGAAGAATCGCCCATGCACAATAGAAGATTAAAATTCTGACTTCAAGAATGGGTTGATTGTCCTGCTTTTTTTGTTTAGGCAATCTCTCAGGATTGAGGATGATTTGCTTCCACTCTAGTTTTGTGGGATCTGAGGTGACTGATGACACTGTCATGGGACATGCAGGCTTCCCTATAGTTTGGGCAGGAGGTGCCTGATTTGGGTGGGTGGAATCTTTGTGAGGTGGTCCTCTCTTCTATTTTGTGTGCTCCGAATGCATAGACTTGAGGTTCTCAAATAACATCTGGAATGATGAATTTCATCATTAATGTTCGCCTTTGCTGAGAAGTGGCAATTGAGATGTGAAAAGTGACCCACAATGTCCGGGATCTCAACATAAGTCTTCATCCTTGAAGGACAGCATATGCAGTGGGAGCAGTTTGGTAGAGGATCTTTATCTTACAGGTATTGAGTGCAAGGCCCAACCTCTTGTGTGCTTCAATGAAGAAATTGACAACAGTTTGAACCTCTGCCTCGAATACATCCCAAATGCAAGGAGCAGTTTGACAACCAAAGATTGGGTGACCTCAATAATGGAGTGTTGTTACCGTAGGTGGTTAAGTGTTCCATTGGTTCTGAGAATAGCTTCTGAAGTTTGGAGATGAGGTGAAAGATTGCAATAAAAAAAGATTTGAGTTAAGCATCAGAGTCGTGACTTGGCCTTGTTGGAATTGGTCATCACTGAGATTAACTGTCGCTTGGTTTTTATTTGAGATATTTGCTTGCATCCTGTCATGAAGCAAATTGAAAATGGTGGTAAATTTCTGTGGGCAGACAAACTGGAGGGTGTTCCACAGTCTCTCCCATTTGGATCAAAATCTTTAACGAGATTAGGGGAAAAAGTCCATTACAGTAGTTGGTGCTGCTCCATACATTTTTCTTAGAGTGATCATGTGGTGAAGATCATGTCCACAGTGCTTCTCAATATCCACACTGCATCTGCAGAGGAGCTGATGGTGAAGGACATGCCAATGATTTGCTCTGTGGCAGACAGCAGTGAGACCCTTATGTAGTTATTATAATAAATCGTTTATGGTCCAAGATGGCACTTAAGTCTTTTTAGAAGCAGGACCAGTTGGCCCATACAGAGTGCTAATAGTACTGGGAGTGATTTTGGAGAGTTATTCCAATTGTTTGTAATCATTCAGGCAGTCATGATTTATCCGCCTGTTATTAACATTCAGAGAGGTTTGCTTCCAACTAAAAGGTATGGGCAGAAGTTGCCCAGTTTTGTAACAAGGCAATTAAGCCCCATTTCTCACTATTCCTAGCAGTATTGGAAATCAGCATTCATACTTGCACATGTTGTGGCAGCAGTGGTCACTGAATAGAGATTCAGAATAGGAAATTTGGATTTTTAATCTCCTTTCATTGGAGCCAACTGCTGTTTGAAGAACTGACATATCTAACTCATTACAAACCACTAAACCAGTGCTGGGTCTACCTATTCTGATCATCACTGAAGATACTGATACCTCCTCAGATACTCTTTGAAGAAGTGTTCTGAATCACAAGAGATGGCAACTATTTTGCTCCATGGTTTTGTTGCACAGACAAAAGAGCTGGTCATTGACTTCAGGAAGTGGGGCGGTGCACATAAACCTGTCTATATCAATGATGCTGAGGTCGAGCAGGTTAAGAGCTTCATGTTCCTAGGAGTGAACATAACCGATAACCTATCCTCATCCAACCAGGTAGGTGCCACAGCCAAGAAAGCTCATCAGTGCCTCTACTTCCTCAGGAGGCTAAAGAAGTTTGGCATGTCCACCTTGACACCAACTTTTATCGATGCACCATAGAAAGCATCCTATCTGGATGCACCATGGCTTAGTATGGCAACTGCTCTGCCTGGGACCACAAGAAACTGCAGAGAGTTGTGGATACAGCCCAGCACATCATGGAAACCAACCTCCCCTCCATGAACTCTGTCTATACTTCTCACAGCCTTGGTAAAGCAGCCAGCATAATCAAAGACTCCACCCACCCATGACATTCTCTCTTCTCCCCTCTCCCATCAGGCCAAAGATATAAAAGCCTGAAAGCACGTACCACCAGGCTCAAGGACAGCTTCTATCTCACTGTTATAAGACTATTGAACAGTTCCCTAGTATGATAAGGACTCTTGACCTCACAATCTACCTCGTTATGACCTTTCACCTTATTGTCTACCTGCACTGCACTTTCTCTGTAGCTGTGACACTTTATTCTGCATTCTGTATTGTTTTACCTTGTACTACCTCAATGCACCTTATAATGAATAGATCTGTACGAACGGTATACAAGACAAGTTTTTCGCTGTACCTCAGTACAAGTGACAATAATATTCCAAATCCATTTCCTTCACTCTTTTTATATCCTCCATTTTGTGTCCTACAATTATAACTGCTGTCCTTTTGTTCTGGAGCTCTTTTAGAGTCCTTATTTTAGATTTTGTTGTTCCTCTGACCTTAGGTGTCAATACGGTTCATTTTGCTCCAAAGATTGGGGAAAGGAAGGTGGCTAGACTATTTTCTGTTTGCGTAGTTTGAAACATGTTTGTTCCTTGCGCCTTAAATAATACCCTGACCCTGTTTTGCACTCACTATTGTGTCAAGTAAGGGTGTTCTTCTGGCATCTTATTACTAAGATGTATGGAACTACAAAAATGTTAAAGTTAATGGGGGGCAGAGGGTGGGATGGTTAGAGAGTCCTCACTGATTGGCCACCTGGTCCTTCAAGCCTGCCCTCCCAATCAATATGACCATGGCTGTCCTGCCTCAGGTCTTCTGTGCTGGTTTCTTCATAGCCCTGGATTCCCTAACCTTTCAAAAATTTACCTCTAGAGTTTTTGATGGCACATTGTACATTCAATACTTCGAAGTGTCTTTTTTTTCAAGGATGGCATTTGTTTTCCTAATACCATGTCGGTTAAGTCAACTGCAGGTATTTCAGTGCTCCTATGCACATTTATGATTTCAATTAGTAATTCCGTGCATTCATTGTTGAGGGAAAGAGTTCAATACTTGGCCACAATTATAATTTTAAGAGGTCTGAGAGAAAACAAAACTATCATTTTGCTTCCTGACCTATTAAATATAGTGTATCATATTTAAGAAGCATTCAAAGGGCAATGATATGCAGATATGGCTCTTCTCAATCAAATTACTTTCAGCTGATTTTGCCACAGTAATTAATGTGGCATACCAATGTTTAACGAGTTGAGCAGCAATTATTAAGAAATAATTAATAGACACAAGAAACTGTGCACTCAAGTACATTACTATCTACTTTAAAGGTAGTTCTTTAACTTGAATACTTTGGTTGGTGAAAAATTTGGTTGTAACAAAGTTATACCTTTTATTTGTTTCACCTGTTTATGTTTCTCTTTGTCATAGGAGAGAAAATTGAATTAAGTGCATTCCCAAATGTCACACTTGTTTAAATGTGCTGTGAATTCCTTTTCATTATGTACTTACTGAGAACAGATTGCTGCTGATCCTGTGTAATGTTCAGTTCTATTCACAACTCCTCAGGTAATGAAGCAGAATAATCTGGTCAACAATCAGGCTTGGGCTGATAAATTACAAGCAGCACTACACAAATACCAGACAATGACCACCTCAAGCAAAAGAGAGCATAACTACAACCTTTGATGTTCAATGGGTTTAACATCACTGAATTGTCTACGCTCGTAATTCAGAAATTTAACCAGTTCAGCCACGTGTATAATAAGGTTACAAGAGCTAGGTAATCTGCCAGAAGTTACTCACTTCCTGACATTACACACCAATTCTTCTGATGTGTGCTGTGTAGATATTAGTATGATGAAACACTCTCCTGATTAAACGTAATACAATCCAGGGTAAAGCAATCCAATTGCTTGCCATCCTACACACCACCTTCACTTGCTCTGCCACCAGTACAGATAGTTGCAGTATGTATCATCCACAAAGTGCAATACAACAAAGGCTATGTCTATAGCACTTCCCAAACTTGCAATTTCTCCAACCTGGACCTCTTGGTACAGGCTATTAACAATCAAATCTGTGTCATCACCTCAGTTTTCCTCAACCTTTCTTACTACAATGGTGCATCTCCCCTTGAGCAAGCATCCTGATAAAATGGAACTAATCTACAAGACAAATGGGAAACTCTTTAACCTATGTTGCCTTCATTCCAGAACATCACTCCAACCTCAGTATACAATATATAGGCAATGCATGGATATGCTCATATTTGGAGGCAAAGACTTGTTCACTGAAGTATACACGAGCCTACTCTAAAAGTCCACAAAACAAAGTCCTGTACCACTACCTACTTATGTGGAATAAAAGTCTTTCCTCCACACTGGATGCTTGCCAGAGTGGTTTGATGAGCAATGTGGAGTTATATAACAATATTGTGAAAATATACAGCTGTTTTCATGTGACTATGAACTGCTGAAAATATATTAAAAAATCAAGCTGATAAGTGTCAGTGATGAAATACTCTAGAACTAATTTTAGTTCTTGAAAATCCATTTATGAAAAATGATCCAGTTGAAAATCTTTTACTGCCATCATCAATTGATGCATTCTATTTGAATAGATCTATTCTCTTAGAACATAGAACAATACAGCACAGGAACAGGCCTTTTGGCCCACTGTGTCTGCACCAGCTCTGATGCCAAACTAAACTAATCCCATCTGCCAGGACATGGTCCCTGTCCCTCTATACCATGTATGTTCATGTGTGTCTAAATGCCTCTTAAACATGACCATTGTTTCTGCTTCTACCACCTCCCCTGACAGCGTGTTCCAGACACCTGCCATTCTCTGTGTAAAAAAAAAACTTGCCTTGCACATCTCCCTTAAACTTTCTCCCTCTCGCCTCAAACAGATGCCCTCTAGTATTTGACCTTATCCCCCTGAGGAAAAGACTCTGATTCTCTACCCTATCTGTGCCTCTCATTATTTTATAAACTTCAAAGAAAACAATCCAAGTTTGTCCAACACTGCTAATACATATCAACTGAGGCAACGTCCTGGTAAACCTGTTCTGCATTCTGTTCAAAGCCTCCACATCCTTCCTATAGTGGTGTCAACCAGAATTGGACACAGTACTCCGAATGGGGCCTTAACTAAATTTTTATACAGCTGGAACATGATTTAACCAGAGTTTTATACTCAGTGCCCCAGCTGATGAATGCAAGCACGCCTTATGCCTTTTTTGCATTTGATCTCCCAAAAAATGCCACTCCTCACACTTGTCCGAATTAAACTCCATCTGCCATTTCTCCACCTAAATTTCCAACTGATTTATATCCTGCTGTATCATTTGACAACCTTCCTCACTATTCACAACTCTGCCAAGTTTCATGTCATCTGCAAACTTACTAATCAGGCCACCTACATTTTTATCCAGATGGTTTATACATATCACAAACGACAGGGGTCCCAACACTGATTCCTGTGGAACACCACTGCTCACAGACCTCTGGTCAGAGAAACACTCCTCTACCACTATCCTTCATCTTCTATAACTAAGACAATTTTGTATCCAATTTACCAATTCAACGTGGATCCCATCTGTCTTAATCTTCTGGACCAGTCTAGCATAAGGGACTTCATCAAATGCTTTACTAATGTCCACGTAGACCACATCCACTGCCTTACCCTCGTTAATCATCTTCCTCAAAAAACTCAATTAAATTTGTGACACCTCCCCCACAGAGAACCATGTTGATTTCCCTAATTAGTCTGTGTGTTTTCAAATGCGAGTAAATCCTGTCCCTAAGAACCTTCTCCAATAATTTCTCTACGACTGATATAAGGCTTACTGGTCTATAAGTTTCTGGTTTGTCCCTGTTGCCTTTCTTAAACAACAGAGCAACACTGGCTATTCTCCAGCCTTCTGGAACCTTGTCTGTGGCTAAAAAGGATATTGAGATCTCTGCCAAGGCCCCAGCATTCTCCTCCGTTGCCTCTCTCAGTATCCTAGGTACTTATCCACCTTAATGTTGCTCAGTGTACACAACACCTCCTCCTCCTTAACATTGACCTTTAGCTTTATTTGCTAAAATTATCTTGGGAAATATCGACCACGTTTGACATAAAGCGGTTGTGCAAAATTGTTGAACATTTTTTGTCTTATTTAGTACAGAACTTATTTCTGTTAAGTACTACAGTGAAATTCATTAAAGCATTGTTAATCTAATGGCCCAGGATGGAAAATAGATTCTTCCACTTAGTATGTTTGAAAAAAATGATCTACTCAATGTAATAAGACAGTCAACAATCTAGTAAAGCATTTACTGAAAGTGTTTATTATGTTGGAAATCTATTTGATGATATCAGTATGCAATCTTTGTACTCCCTCTTCACTAGTACCTTAAAATGCTGTAATTACTTTTCTACTCTCCAATTCTATAGCATGTTACCAAAAGGAATTCTTGAAAAATATTCGTCCAGCATTTACTGCCAAAAGTACAATGAGTTTAAGGTGTATATCATTATTAATGTGTCAAGGAAGAGAAGCCCCTCAAGTTTAGAATCACTGCAAACAGTTGACCCTTTATGGGCCATTGCACCAATAACCTTGTGAAAATCATAACCTTTCGTCAAACTTTCTGTGGTGTTTCAAGCAATTGCTCCATTTGCACATTCATTATCAATTAAGCTTACAGCAAAAAGTTAGGGCAAATACAAAAAACAGGAGAACTCTTTTAATGATGAGATTTATGTTCCTGGAATGTGTCAGAACCAGAAAGCAAACAAGTGAAATTGAAGAGCTTCATCCATGCAGGTGGAAAATGGCTGTTAGAGATGATTAAAACAAATCCTAAAAATTACATTTCTTACTTTATCATTGTACTTTTCCTGATTTTCATTAAATTTTACATTTTCCTCCTTTATTTCTCTTTCACCATCCTTTTTTGTTCTTCTTTCTTCCTCAACCCTCAAGTCTCTCGGTTAAGGAGAAGAAATTTTTGATCCATTGTTTACTGAGGTACACCTCCCCACTCCTTTATCGGTTCATACTTCCAGTAATTTTCAGCTCAAAATTTGTAAGTATGCCAGCTGAGGAGAGAGGTGGTCTTGCCACCATACCTTTGACAAGGTGCAGATGTGGGTTTGGTGAGAAATATAGGAAAGATTAAAGAGATAGTTATTGTTGCAAGTGGATGTGGTTTTAATGGAAAAATTAACAAAATTATGAAGGGAATTTACCAACTTAATTCCAAGGAAATTCAACCAAGAGTCATTCAAATACCAGACAATTAAAAGTAAGAATAAAATCAAATGAAACTTTTTTTTTCCCAAAGCTGCAATGCACCTAGGAAATATTGATGGAATATAAGCTGAAGAGGCAATGAAAGCATGTTTTAAAATATGGTAAATCAGAAGACATACAGATTAATGTTATGTAATTATCCATTCTGTGTCTCAGTTGCTAGTATTCTTGCATCTGAAACATGTGGATGTTGTTGCTGGTAAATGTCATGGCTCCAAACTGGCAACTCACCTTTAATTAAATACTAACAAGTCCAGGACATGTGTAGTCAAATACGTGTTCTGTATCTGTTGAGTCACTCTGCAGCTGGAGTCCTGTAGAAGAGTTCAATCTTGCTGAGATTCTCCAGCATTTATAGTGGGGAGTTGGCTCTAAGCGCTCAGACTCTGCACCAGGGTGCAGAATTCGTGATCCAATTGATTTCATTGGGTAGAGTAAGGTAACAGGAAAGGAATCAAAGGAAAAGCTAATTTCTTTTTAAAATTAGTTTGGTTTTGTTTAACATTGTAATGCAGTTGGTTTTAATAGTTTTAGGAATATCTATTTACTTGTAAACATTTTTGGTGTTTCTGAATGATATTAAATATCTGGTGGTTTTGACAGCTGGCAAAGCTGGGTCTAGGACTTTGCCAGCTATCAAAAGCCATTAGAAGTGTTTTGGGGGTAAGGCTTCCTCTATGCTCCATATGTTGTTCTTGCTGTTGCTCAAATCAGGTGCCACAGTCCCGTACACTTCTGAATAGAATGATGGTCTCTGTGCATTTAGATCAGACCAGTTCATGTGTGGGATGATCATTGGTGGTGCTTGGACAGTCACTCTTCTTCAAAGCGGAGCCATAGGGTGTTTTTGCATCCACTTGTTTGGATGGAAAGGCTTCAGCTTAACATCTCATCTGAAAGACAGCACCTCCAGCAGCACTGCACTCACTCAGTGTTGCACTTATGTATCTGCTTATATTTTGAGTAGTCAATGATTCATTTTGTCAGCCTCTGAAGTTTATTGAGAAATTTTATTGAATCAACAAATACTGAACTGCTTTACATGAAAGTCATCAGGTTAAGGGGAAGCCTAGTCCAGACTTGTACCTGAATGAACCACCTCATAGATATTTTCTGTTTACCAAGAAACTGGAGAAAACTCATAATATTTCAACCCAAAATCTGTTCACAAAAGCCTGGAAGATGTATTTCTGAATTTCTTCATGAGATATGGCTGACAATGATAAAACCAAGTAACTACCATATATTCAAACTGACAACTCTTTGTGTACAAGGGGAACTGGTCATAGTCTAAATAGTACAATATTCTCAACACCAAAAAGTTACAGGAAAGTGAATCACAGAAATTTATAGCACTGGAGATGGTTATACAGTCCAATATGTTTAATTCGGATTAAAACAACCATTCAGTATAATCCCATTGATTAGCAAAAACTGGCATATGCTGAAAATCTGAAAAGAAATTCTGATAAAAGGTCATCAACCTGAAATGTCAACTTTGTTTCTTTCTCCACAGATGCTGCCTGATTTGCTTAGTATCTCTGGCCTAATTCCATACTCCAATCTTAGTCAGTTGTCCTGTAGGTAAAGTACATCATGAACATAATCAAGCACTTTTTAAAAATGCTGGCGATTTCTGCCTCCACCATCATTTCACACAGTGAGATCCAGGCATCTTACACTCCCTGGGTGAAAAATTCCCAACAGCCCTCCAATATTTCTATGAGTTACAACAAAATCTGTGTCCTCTGGCTGTTGACCTCTTTATTAAGGGAAACTGATCCTTCCTACCCACTCTAACTAGGCTCCTTATAATTTTACAAACTCCAGTTAAATCGGTCCTCAGCCTACTCTATTCCAAAGAAAACAACTTCTGCATACCACTCTTAATTTGCAGCTAAAATTCTTCCTTCTAGGCAACATCCCCAGAAATCTCAAATTATTCACGTCTTTCTTGAAATGTGAATCGTACTGAAACCGATAAGATTACAAGGGAGCATGACAAGCTAGATGCTACGAGGATGCTTCCCCTTGTAGGGCAAGGTGTGGGGTCTCACTCACTGAATATATTCATTGCTGAGGTAGACAGATTTTACGTCCATGTGGGAGTGAAAGTTTATGGAGAGTGAGCAAGAGAGTGAAGCCGAGGCCAAGACCAAATCAGCCATGATCTTATCGGAAAGCAGGGTTGAGGGACCATATGGTATCCTCTTGCTCCTGTTTCCTATGTTCAAATGTGCTGTTTGTTATTCTGTTTTACACTAGAGTAGCCAACCTGATTTATATATACATCTCAGCTAATAAAGTATCCCACATGGTTTCTTATCTCTGTTCCCACTTTCAAGAATCTGTGTACTTGCACTCCAAGGTTCCATTTTTCCTCTACACTTCTGGGCTCCTACCATTTATTCTGTATTCCCTTTCTTATTTGCCCTTCCCAAATCCATAACCTCACACAATTTGTCACTGGATTCCAGAGTGAAGAAGCTTCCTTACCTGGATACTTTGTTTCTTCTTCTCTTCTACTGCAGGTTCCCTATTAGAATATGTTTCCAAGAAGGAAGTTCCACCTCCAATACTTGATCTGGATTATTCAAGTGCAAGTCTTGCCAGTGGTGAAGGTGAACAGACATCTTGGTACCTGACAATTAATCCCAAGATTAATCGTTTCCCCAATGATATCTAATGTGGACAAGTATTTTCAACAAGGGCCAATAGAGATCAAAAATAGGAAGTCCAATTGATTGTTTGATTAGCATTCTAGAATTGTCATTTCTGGACACCTTCCTTCCATTACCAGAGATCAAGTAATATAATCCAGTTTTTTCCCATGATTTCCCATCCACTTAGCCTGTCAGACGTGGAGGCCTATTCCCCCTGACCCTTGCATCCTGGAGTCTAGCAGGGCTTTTGTCAGTAGAATGAGGAGGTCCCACTCATAGAATGCCTTTGACAGTTATCAAAGCAAGATATGGGTCTCTTGTCAGCTGTAACATCCATAAATGATTTAAAACATTCTTAAGTCTCCCAGATTATGTGGAGATATCAAAGTTAACTAGTAAAACAAAACATAAAAATAAATAAAATAAAACTAACTAGCAAACCACTAAAGGTCTTATAATTATTTAAAAATATCAAAGTGAAATTGTTTAAGAAAACAATTTAACTTCCCCTTTGTTTCCTAATCATTTGTTCCAAAGTCCCTATTGAAATTAATGGTGTTTCTGATCTTACGTTATGTCTAACATGACACAGGATTCAAGTGGTGATCCCAGCATAATGCAGGGATATTGCATCAACTCTGGACTTTGGCTCTGGACTCCATGTAAAATTAAACTGTCCAATTCTGTGCTCTGAATTTGGATCAGATAGTGCATGCTGTATTTTTGATGCTTAAATATCTGTGGTTTCAATTGAATCTACAGGCATAAGCCAGCAAGATATGGCCCAATAAAGGCCAAAGTTTGAACCTGGGAATATCACTATCTGAATAGCTCAATATCACACTTGGTGTTCAGTTTTAGTCACTGTGTTGTAGGAAGTATGCTATTAAACTGAAAAGAGTGCAGAAAACATTTGCAAGAGTATTGCCAGGACTTGAGGGACTGAGTTATAGGGAGAGGTTGGTCAGGCTAGGACTTTATTCTTTGGAGCATAGGACACTGAGAGGTGATCTTATAGAGGTGTATAAGATCATGAGGGGCATAGATAGGGTGAATACACTCAGTCTTTTTCCCAGGTTTGGGGAATCAAGAACTAGAGGGCATAGGTTTAAGGTGAGAGGTGGAAGATTTAATAGGAACTTGAGGGGCAACTTTTTTTTTGAAACACAGAGGGTGGTATGTATGTGGAATGAGCTGCCACAGGAAGTGGTTGAGGCAGGTTCAATAACAACACTTAAAAGACACTTGGACAGGTACATGAATAGGAAAGGTTTAGAAGGTTATGGACCGAACGCTGGCAGATTTGACTAGCTTGGATGGGGCATCTTGGTCGGCATGGACCAGTTTGGCCAGAGGGTGTGTTTCTGTGCTGTGTGACTCTATGACTCTATAAAAGACTTTTAAACAAGATATTTAGTATATCGGAAGATCCCCATTTTTTTTCACTTCAATGTATCATAAAACCTCATGTTCCGCCCTTCCTTAAAAAGTAAATCTAACTTCAACTTCTCAACAAACAATAATATTATTACTGCCGGAACCATGAGGAGACAGGAAAAGAACTGCAGGAACAAACTACTCCAAGTTCAATCTGGAATGAATAAAAGCAGTTTATTGGACAATAATTGCAGAATTTACAGCACTACCATTTGATGATAGCGAAAATTTAAAAAACAATTTAAAAAAACATATTCCAGCATGATGCAGACAACACTTATGCATCTGATGGAGGGCATATGTTTAAACAGCAAGAAAACAGTATACAAACAAGCAACGGAAACTAAAGTATTGGGAACCTATCAAAGGTTTTTAAAGTGCCCGGATACATCAACATCAACGACAATAAAAGCTTAAACTATGCAATAGTTGAAACACGTAACACTGATACAGCAGGTTGTAACTCGCGTTTTACACAGCTACGGATATTGCACAGCGTCAGGCGCAAACATTAAGCTTAATAAATAATAAAAACATGAGAAGAACTTAACTAACAATGAGCATTGTGTGTTTATTTAGAACAATTAATTAAAGGAGAATGTGAGTTTACGCAAAAAAATTGTATTTTTAATCACGCTGCTAGAGGAATGAAAACAGTTACTGTCAAAGTTTGTTCTGTTCATCCACTTTTTGCAAACACTAACAGGCAGGATTGAGTAGAATTCTGCACAATTGTATATTTGACTTTGTTTTCCTTTGCATAGTCTTGAAAAGCACATTTTATAAATGCTGTTTGTGATTCCTTGTGCTATAACACCCACATATAAAGTATGAAATTTAGTTCAAACTTATTTAAGTATTGAAAGGTGAACAGCACAAAGTTAGCAAGGACTGAGAAGGCCCATTAAGGAGGCTGCCATAGTGACAGTGATATATTGATAGTCAGGTTATACAGCAGAAAGGAGTTTGACACCTTATACTCATAACTGAGTTAGACTGGAGAAGTGTCTGGTCTCTGTCTGGAAACATCCCAAATGAGATAAGTTAAGGATTGAGTAGAATTCTGCACAATTGTATATTTGACTTTGTATATTTGACTTTGAGTAGTGGGGCAGTTATGGTGGCATATGTTCTATACCATTGGCTCTACAGGGTTAATGAGCTGATTACACAGATTCTGTTAAGCCATTCAATCAGTATTACTCATTGGTATTCAGAGTACACCTCTCACCACACGCAGAGGCCACAATTTTAGTGTGAGCAGAAACTATACTGGTATCTGGGAGGACAGATGGGCACTGAAAGTGTGACCTAAGTTGCCAAGAGACCAAAAGGCAGAACAGGTTGATTATTTTTTTAATACCAGCTTCCCAATCTAATCAGATGCCATGGAAACAGGACAGCCATGCAATGAACCTCAGGATTGGATGCTTCATAAGCCATAGCACACAACTTATGTGCAAGTTCCCTGGCACCTTTGCACTTATCACCTGTCTTAGGGCAGGCTGGGTTTCTGAGGTCTCAGATACCTCCATCCAACATTCAAGGAATGGACTCTCAGTGCTTCCAAATAATAAATGCCCACCATCATATTCAGAGTGAAACACTAGCCATTCAACAGCCACCAATGCACACCCCAACAACCAATTCCACCCCAGGGTCACTCCTGTTCTGCACAGTGTTGAACTTTGCTGAACAATAGTGACATTATAAACTTTGGGAATGGAATGATGATACAGTGGCCACTTCATTAACATTAAACAAAGATAAAAATTTAAAGATTTTCTAGAATTAATTTTTTAATAATACAGCATCTGATGCCAAACTAAATTAAAAGCAGATGACCTCATATGGTTCCTTCAGCATGAATCACCCTGCAATCACTGCAGTACAAGAAAATGGATGTATCATGGGTGCACCCAATGATAAGGTGTGATAACTCCAAAGCAGGTTTAAATGAATGTTGATAACAAAATAAAGCAATGAAACAGTAATGAAAATAAACTAAATGTATCAAAATAATACTTCAGACTTTCTGTGGTTTTATCCAAGAGACTCGTTAATATTTCATTGCCCAATGGTTTTAGCTTTGTTTATTAATTTCAGGGAGGGAAAATTATATTTCAAAAGCAATTTGAAATTTCTATGAGGTTTCCACATTTCGCTTTAATTCTCAATTTAATTGTACTGTAACCCAAGATATTATTTTCAGGGTGCAGGGTTATGTTCAAAGTCCCTCAATATATTCCCTACTCCCTATTTACAGCCCGATACACTCTCATCCAGTGACATGTCTCTAATGTTGCTAATTGATTAAATATGGTGTGCTGGAATTTAACTGACAGGTTAATACGCCCCCTCCTTCTTCAACAAGATAACATTATTTAAGGGAACCTCTTTCTCCGTTACAGATCCACCTGCTTTGAAGATGAAGATTATTCTATGCTTATTCCAGAAGACTTCAAGGTTGGACCAGAAGGCATTTTTCTTGTTAACTAATACTTATATCCTGCCTGCAGAATAGTTAATTGCCCACATATAAGAAGATACTCACAGTAAGGATTATATGAGAAATGAATAGTTAGGAATGGACCTGAAAATATTGGACAAAGTCTCCTGATATAATAATAGCCATCATAATTGACATTGTAATAAGTAATCAAGTCATAAGCAAAATAATTTTAAAATATTGAGATGACAGGGACATATTAGAGATATGGTGATTGCAAATATTTCATTATTTTTGTAAACAGCAATTGAATACTAATTCAACATTTCTTACAAACAGCTATACCAAGCAGTGGATAGCAGGTATAATTGAAAAAAATCTGTGGATTTTTTTTATTGTAGGGATTGGCAAACTTCAGATAGCACTTTAGAAGAGTAATTGAATTAAAATGGTGCAAATGTGCAGCTTTGGATTATAAAGATTCCAAGGTGTTCACATCAATAAATTGCATAACTGAATTTCTTATATTTTTCAGATGATTTTTAATATTATTTAACAGTACGAACAAATAGCTTGAAGAGAACAGGATTCAGTCCTGGAGATGAAACTAAAATATTGTTAAGAGATATAATCAGAATTCATGTTTCTTTTCCAGAAGCAAAAGGTTCATGATCACAAATGCCACAACTCTGAATTTATTGCATGTCCCAAAAGATTGACAAAATCATATATTGTTAACTTTTCAGCATAACCTGCTATTTCTTGGGCTTTATTTGTTTGGAGATTTCATTTCTAGACTTACTGTGGTTTTATCCAAGAGACTCATTATTATTTAATTGCCCAATGGTTTTCCACATTTTGCTTTAATTCTCAGATCATTGTGCCTCCTGAAATTAAGATTGTCTATGGAGTCTCCGAAGTACAGTATGTGCTGAGGTCCAGAGTGACCTGTGATTAACAGCCTAGTTTCACAAGGTTATTTTAATCAATGTTTTCAAAACACCTTTGATGGATTTCTCAAATTAATTTCAAACTTATAATCACTGATGGTTATAAGAATCCAAATATTTTATTTCTTGTTAGCCATATTCTCTCATTTGCAAGTAACTTCAATTATATTAATGGGAAGTCTTTGTAATACTGTTAAGAGTAAAAACCTAAGCTAGCATTTCAGGTACAGATTTTCTCAGAATTGGAAATGAAAAGGAGAGTGAGCTTCTCCTTTGAAGTGAACTAAACCAAGAGGAGATAAGAGAATAGACAGTTAATGGTCTGGTACCCTGGGACTTGCAAGGGTGTTGCAGGGTGGTTAACAGGGGCACCATGTCCATGCAATCATTATCATTTTAAAATGAGTACACGTGTGTAGATGTTTAATGTGTAGATGTTTAATACATGTGTGCCCTCCAAGTTCCTGCAAACAGGCCTGCTATGATGCTTTCTACTATCACAAGAAAGCCTGCATTTGTGTTTTTTTTGGAATATTCAATGTTGTTTTTTCAGCTTTAACATGTTTAAAGTAATTTTCACAAATGGTTGAGCTTGTCCAATGACCATTGGTGATATTAGGTACATGAATGACTGCCAACTTGTCTCTGTTGTACTTCTGTCTCCATTTTATTTGTTCAGACTGGTAAAGATTCTTGCCTTACCCCACCCCTCCTATTTCCATATTGATGAATAGGTTTTACTTCTAATGCCAACCTTTCAGATGATGATGAAACTGCTGTCTATTTCCAGCATGTTTATTCAGACTTCCAGAATTTTGGCTCAATCTTTACACAAAAGTTTTTAAACATCAATTATTAATAAATTAGTATTTTTTAGCAATCTGATGGTTGCAATAATACTACAATGTACAAAACTAATAAGTGGCACATTTTTATCAGAGGAACAGTATGCACTTTAAAAACTCTCCTTGATTTTGCTAATTTTATTATGTAAAGGCACAATTTGGAAGTCTTGGAAATTCATCTTAGTTGGTAGTGTAAAAAGGGGAGTACTGAATTAGCTGCCCTTTATACACAGGGTAATGAACAATATACACTGATTGCAATGAAATTGAACATTAGGTGGCTGATGAAATCCTTCCCGTTTTGTGCCACTAGCCCAGTGATACATGTGTTACAAATGCTTTAAGGGGTGAAAAAAATTCCTCAGAGGAATCAATGTTTGGTGCATAAATTGTTGTTCTTGGGAACTCGTTACAATTAGGACATGAGCATCTGTTACAATTTGAAAGTCTTGTGTAAACTTTCCTTGAATACTGTTAAAGGTAACCCTGGCTGCTGCTGGCCAATTCCACAAATTGTCCACCTACAATCAATTTTCTGGAGACAGAATAAGGGTGCTTTACATGAAGCTAATCCATTACAACCAGAGCTGAGATGATTTTACTTATAATTTAAGAAGTAAGTACTAATTTCAATATGACTGATCTGAAGATTTTATTGGTCCAATACATCTCTATTCCCCTGGCTGTAATCTCCAGTCATAGTTATGAATTTGCCTTTTATTGTTGAGTTAGAGATGGTACTATTTTTAAGGATTCCCATCGTATTAGTAGAAATACATAGTTTCAGTATGGGTTTTATTGGTGGTCAATACTCTGCCAAAGTGATCAGCTGTTCAAGGTACCTTAACTTACTCAAGATCAGAACATGTTCACAATACACAGCGAGTTGCCAGCAGGTGGAATACTAAGAAGGGGTATCACTTCAGGTGTGACACTTGATCATGTTCCACACTCACTCTAAGCTTTCAGAATCTTTATTTAAATCAGTTTCTGCCATACCAAAACATGGCATTATTTTTTTTTGAACTGAGTTTAGTGGTTCAATGTCAGGTATACAGTATATGCTGTTTATAGCAAACCCTGTCAAGTGTGGTATGGAGCACACCAGCACGTATGGACACAATCTAATATGGAGTTCTGCTTATTTAACACAGAATCTCTCAAACAAGGTTGTTTCCGCTCAAGGTATAGAAAATGAAACAAAGCTGACTTAGTCCACCTGACCAATCTGTGAAATGCAATACATAAATGACTACTTCACTATTTTCTCTCAAGCCCTTCAATCACCTTCTCTCCCAATTCAAACCAATTTCTTTTTCAATTTGCAACACTACCTTCCACTATTGTCTCTGTATCATCTGCTCCACATTGTCAACACCAGTAATTAATTCCCAATAATTTTTTTTTACCTTGAGTTTGACCTCATACCTCATTAGCTCTACTTGTTGTGATTATGCCAAACATATCCAGCTTAGTCAATTGCTATTACTAATATTGTTATTTATTCTTAGGATGTGGATATCACCAACAAGAGTAGCATTTCATGCACATTCCTAATTTCCCTTAGAAAGGGAGAAATGACCTGTCTTTTTGAATTAGCGCAATCCATGTGGCAATGATACTTCTAAGTGCTATTAGGTATGGAATTTCAGGATTTTGAATCAGCAGCAAGTAATGACAATGTACTTCCAAGTCTGGATGGTATGTGACTTGGAGGGGGACTCGTAGTTGGTGGTGTTACCATGTACCTGCTGCTATGCCTAGGTGATAGTGGTTGCATATTTGGGAGGTGATGCCAAAAAAGCCTTAGCAGGTTGCTGCATTGCTTCTTGTAGATGACACTTTTTTTTAAATAGATAATAATTTGACATATAGGTTCCTCTTGTCTACTACTTTGATGCATGCATCAAACTACTTTAAATAAAGATATTAACAAATAGTACTGAGAAGGAGATTGTATCAATGTACAAAGTATTCATCTGCTAATATAATGGCACTGTGATCTTCAGGATAGTGAACCTCTTGGTGTAACCTCATGCTACTGAAAAATCACCTCTGTGGAATTACTCTTACTAAGAGTCAAAGCCAAAAGGAGATTGAAAAATGTCAACTTGCCCCTCATTTTTTTTAGTGAGATTATCAAATAGATAGGGAGGATGTCAGAAATTGAAGTAGAAAGCATGATAAAAGAACAACAGTAAACATAACACAGGAAGGACGCCATGAATGATGAAGAAGAGGTGCAAACCATCTTAACACATCCATAGATATTAAAAGAATTAATCACGGCAAATTCGTTCTTAAGACCAAAAGCTACCTTCCTCCCAGTCAGTTTCCACTGTTGGAGATACAGTCTGCCTCTCAATCTGGACTCATTTGTAAAGAAACTGACAGGAGTAGAAAAGTAAGTACATTAGTGAATACGTTAGCAATCAAGTCACAGGAAACCACAACTAGTAGGGACCCACTATGAATATTTTAACCTACCTCATCAGGTGGAAAAACATCAGAAATGGATGGAATACCAGTTTTCCACTCCACCCAACATTGATCTCCATTGGCGAATAGTATCAGGCTGCTTGTAAAACTAGTGTTGTTCCTGATATTTTCAGCTTCCCTACGGGAAGGTAGGATTAAAGTTGCCTCAAAATCGGAAGAATAAGCATCTCCCCAGCCTTTGAATGCTCTTCAATCACTCATTGTTGAATGTTAAGAGTAAGAGAACAATGGTATTCTTAACAATTGTCACATAATGTTTCCTGAAGCTCTGTTGACTTAGATTTAAGCAAAATGCAAAAAAAAACTAATCTGGGCATGCATTAGTCAATAATAATCAAGTCCCTTTTACTCTGTATTGATTATTACATAAACAACCTTTGCATCAACTCACATCTCCTATTATGTTTGTCAAACTTTTAAAATTATAAGGAAAACATTCAAATCCTTTTGTTCAAGGATTCAGTGAGATTTGAACCAATAATCTTACCCAAATCAAATTTGAAAAATATAGGTATTAGAAATGTGTTTTTACACAAGGAGTCACTCTTTTATCCTAAGGAAGAACACTAATAATTTTCTGGAAGAGAAAGAAAAAATACACATATATGAACAAACAACTGCTGACTGCCTCTTCACTGATCTAAACTTACGTACTCCATCCTTGTCTTTGGCAAATAAATAATAAAACAAAATCACTTCTCTTGATCAGATTGCCAAGAGTGCTAGTTATAAACATCCACACATCAGAAATTTTACCTAATAACTGAATTAATTTTGTTTGGGTGTTACCTTAATCTGGAAAATGCTTTCTCTTGTCATAGTTATGTCATCCGTTGAAAGCCATTGTAAGTGACAATAGTGTGATTTGGAGAAACGTATTAGCTGTGTGCAGGACTTGACTTTATTCCAAGTCTTATTTTTGTTTTTTTTTTAAATTGACACATTAACACATCCCAATCCCTGTGCGCCAACTTATCCAGTGTATTCAATTCAACTGTGTTTGCTTTCACAGTCCAATATATACACAACTGTTCCACAATGTCTAACAAATAACAGGCTCTCATGCATAAATAAAATCTATTTTTAAAAAAGAAAAAAAAACTATTTCCTTAAATTAAAAAATATTACTCTCAATAATCACAATGCATCACCTTTGCTAAATTTTTTTTTACAGCTTCATGCATAAAATTATAGCACTGTTTGGCAGTTGCTAATTTTAACACTACACTTTCAACACATAACAATTAGTCAATAAGTCTATGTAGGACAATGTGGAAATAAACGCATCTTAAATGCACATACACACGCACACAAAGAAAAATAAACAATGGATTGTTTCTTCAGAATATGAAAACTGTAAACTTTGGGCTAGTTCTGCAACTTCCCCAAATTCCATGAAACATATACAATCCTTCCATAAGCGCACCTGTCAACTATTACAAAAATCACAACTTAAAACGTATAAAGCTTTTTTTATATCATAGTCACAGTTACCAAAAAACGAGTGAATAATTTATTACATATGCTATAATAACATCACTCTAGACACTATTATCTATGAGGTATATCTGAGAAAATTCGGTAAGGAATGCACGGTCTGCGCTGCCAACCTACTCAATTCAGTTTTTTTTAAAGCTTTGGTATCTTAAAGAGAAAGAAGATAGAGACTGAGATCGAGAGAAAACTTTGGTATCTTTGTTTAGTTCTTTGCATGGTTGCATTGCAAAGCACCACAGTATTGGGCTCACCAGCAATAAAAAAAATGGTGGCCTTTTGAAGCTGAGGTATTCACAGGAATAAAAAAATGCACAGAGGTTTCGAAACTGGAAAGAAACACCGCTTTGGTTCAAGCAAGGCACTCGTCCCGTGGTTTATCACACTTTGCAACTAAAGCGTGCATCTAGATATTAGAAAACAGGTATTTTGGTAACGGTGGGCACTAATTCAGGATGTGTTTTTGTTAATTTTTTCTGTGCATTAATAAATGGTATATGATTTGGGTAAATTACTAATGCTATCGAAGACAAAAAACATTGAACAATCTAGGCACTGGATTGATTGACATTATCTGAGTACAAATAAGTTCAATTAAAGTCAAATTAATCTTCCCAGAATAAAAGGGTGCCATCTTCTTGAAATTCCTGTAAAAAAAAATTCAAGACTTGGGAACATTTCACATGATTATACATCAGAGAGATTTTATTTTCTGCCCTAGGGTAGCAAAAATAAACTGAGTTTATGAGGGTACATTTTATACAAATAGATGCAAGGAATTTTTAATGCAATAAAGTAATCTTTGCATAGTTTATTAGGAAATAAACTTGAATTAGTTATTTCTATCCTTTTTAGCTTTGGATTCTTCAATTTTGTATACGTACAGACAGTGCGAATTAAACAGCAAGCAAAACACAATTGCTTTAATTAACTCAATTTTTTCCCCAAGAGATCATAAGGTGATGAGCAGAAGATTCATTCTCATATCAGGTTCAGTGTGCAAGAATTTTTTTAAAGAAGAGTTCAATTCTGATGGATATTTTCTGTTGCAATTTAAGTTTTATTCCCTATTACCATTTTCTCATGTAGATTTTAATTTAAAAATATGTTGTTCAATCCAAAACCTCTTAAAAAGGATCTAAATAACAACTGGTCAAATGTATTCTTGGTTTGTTTTATTTTAGGAATTAAATTGACATTGCACTAATGAAAAATAAATCAGGCCCTGAATTACGATGACAGAACTAACTCTAGATGCCATGTGTTCTTCTGTTTAGAATAGAGAAGAATATAGAAGTATGTGTGTTAGATATTGCTGAATCAAACAAAGAGAATCTGAGTGGCAGATCATAGCTGATTTACCAACTCACCTTGCCACCATATCAGAATAACGACAAGCCTTACATTGAATTAACAATTTGACTTTGTATTTTCTAGGTTCCTTCAGAAAAATTACTCATTTTAATTTAGAAAGTACAGAATTCAATAAACAGCATAATCACACATTGTAAATACAAATTATTTTAAATTAATTCCAATCAATACTGCTGCATATTTTGGATTAATATTTGACATAATAAGCACAATAACAGCAAAATGCTGGTGACATTAGCTTTCTTTTGAATAAAAAATATGGACCACAAGTACAACAATTAAGTTTCTCTAACACGTTAAATATAGTACGTTTAATCTCTGATGATGGATTCTATTAAGGAAATTTTTAACAGCACAGAAAAAAAAACACACATTTAGAATCAGTGCACATGACCATTTAGATCTTTGGGGTATCTGAGTTGCAGCTGTACTTAGGAGACAGTCTATACATGAGCAGGAGCAAAAGGCAGACCGTGCAGAGAAAGAAATCTTTGGTATCTTTGGTATCATCGACGCGATTAAAATTACAAATGGAAAAATTCAGTGAGGTAGCCTCTTTGGTTCTCACTAGAAGTAGAAAGAGCTTTTACATATAGTTCATACCTGGAAGCAGCGAGTTCAGGGTTTTGTTTTCTGTCTCTTGTCACTAATGCTAAAGACTTCTTCACAATCAAAAGAAGTTATCTAAAGTCATTTGGACACAGGGCTAAACAATGGTGGAAAGATCATTAAAGTTTTTCCTGTTGTGGATTCATTTTCCCATCAGTACATGCTGTATTGTTCCATATAAAATCATTGCTCATCCATGTAATTATTAGTAAGACTGAAGGGTTATCTTTCAGCGCTTATAGTGGAATAATTCTTTGGCATTGAAAATTCAGAATAAAAGATGAAGTGCTTGAAGGCCCTAAAATCCAAAAACAGGTAACAATAATAAAAACATTAGATTGGCTCAGGTAGTTTTTGCACAGAAAGCACCAAGTTCAACTATTATTGGATGCCTACTGATACAGTTTGGGAAAACCTAATGCTTCCACAATTTTACAGGAAGCAGAAGTGGATTTGTGTTAAATGTATAGTTATGTGCTTGCAATGTTATTCCCAGTGGTAATTTGTTTTTTTCTAACAAAAACAAAAGAGTGAAAGTTAAAGAATTAACCGTGTCTGCTTTATAAAATAAACAGACAGTGTGAAAACTCGAGGCCATCCGAAGCACTACATCTTTTATTTTAAATGCATTTATAGTATTTGATAAATAAGAGAAAAATCACTGTTTAAATATATAGTTCACAATAAATACCCCAAATAATAATACAAATAATAATAATAAAGCTAATATAGCTTTTTTAAAATTTCTAACCTACAGTCAAAAGCACTTTAAAAATTACTAACTTGTTTAGAAATCAGCTTTCGTTAGTTAAATCACTTACATGGCATGTGGGTATTGTGACTTGCAATGCAAATATCACTGTCAGCTGTCTGAACTTGTTGCCACAATATGGTATATTTTTAACAGCCAAGTTGGTAAAAAATAATAAGAGCCACACAGGGAAAATACCGCTGATTCTCTCTGTGGGGACTACCTTCAATTTGCTGGTCCAATCGGTTTGGTTTCTTTGGATATAGCTTTGTTTAAGGATAAAAGCTTCCACATTCCTGGATAAAGCCTTTGGAATACAGTATACCAATACTGCACTGTCTTCTTTTTGTAAAATTCTTGGATATTTCCTGATATTCTTGAAAGTTGAACTCATCTTAGACGTGTGCATGGACTCCATGCACAAGATGCTGAGCTAAAGGTCAATTGACACACAATGAAAAAGAAACTCATAGGATTCTTAGGTTAAAGCACAAATGATACATTAGCTATTGTACTCATTTACCAAATTCACCAATGAACATTACCAGTGGGCTTGTTGTGCTTAAGATGAAGAGTGAACTTTGTAAAAAAAATCTATTATTCAATAGGTCCTGAGCCTTCTAAATTAAATAATTATCATGTCAACATTTCAAAATAGAAAATTATAAATTTTAACTAGATAGACAGTACAAGTAAATTAATTTAAAATATATTAATATTGAATGAACTGTATTAAATTACAATAGATTGAATCATCAAAATTATTATTTCACTTAAATTATCCACTGGAAACTTGAGTAAGAAATATTGGCTCTATTGAATACTTGCTATATGACTAAAATCAGATACCACAGTAATGCTTTGTAATTAAAGTAATGCAACATATGATTTGCAAATACTCCCATATTTAGTTACCTTTACCGGGATATGGGAATAGGTTGCTGTCTTTGGTAGAGGTGTTTAATCTGCACCTTAACATCTTGTGCTTGGAGCCATTTGGATCCATTTGTCGGTATCCTGTTCCACTGGAATCGCTAATTAAGAGGAAATTGTAAAATTGGGTGGGCATTTCCCTCTCTTAATAAGATGGGCATTGAAGGACAGGCCAGTAATGCAAACAGCACTCAACTGTGTTGCATAAAAAAATACAAGCAGATCCACGTCTCTGTGAAGCTGACTTTGGTCGAAGCGGAAGAGGTTTTCTGTTGTTCTGTACAACGTCTCTCAAAAACTGCATAGGCACACGTTAAAGACAATATTCAACTTTAAGAGGCGGAGAGTGTCGTCAAATGAAGCAGCGATGACCCTGGCATTGCTTCCTTCTTGTTGCTGCTTTGCTTTCTAACCCTTTCAAAACTCTGCTTCCCTAAACGACTAAGACATCCATTGAAACACAGTGCCTACGTTGTTTCCTGACGTGCTTTTTTTTACAAGTTTGTTGCAGAACAATTAGGTGCAGAAAAAGTTTCTTTGGTTTCGATTTAATAATAAATAGAAAAAAAAGTATCAAGTGTCTTCACGAGAGTCTTTAAAGCCTTTGGCTTGCCTTTGAACACGCCAACGGTGTTCTTAAAGGGCCCGTTCAGTGGTGAATGTGCACATGTGGGAGGAAAAAGATGCGTTGATGCCTCGCTTTAGGAATAATAAAGCTAGTTAATGCTTGTGCTTCTGCACTCACCATGGGAAGCCCCCTTTCCATGGGCTACTCAGTGCGTTTGCAGTACTAAACTAGCCTTGCTCATGAATAGAAACTAAGTATAGGATTGCAATAATGACCTACAACTATTAAGACAAATAATAATTACCCTTCCAACAGCCAACAGCTGCTGTTAGGACTCAACGGTCCTGATATTTTCAGAGAGCAAACAGGAAAAAGGAGACCATATGGCTGGATATTACAGAATGTCACAGAATTCATGATTGAAAGGAATGCGCTTGAATGTTGTGCTTGCATCCTCGCCGTTATCAGCTCTACCCAGGGAGTGGATATGGTGGCGAGCGCACGCTTGAAAGCATCATTCAAAAAAATCAAATTGTGCAGCGTGAAAGTAGGCTTGGAAATGTCCAGGATGCTTTTGATAGTTTGTGCTTGCATACTCATCACCAACAGCCCATTGTTAAATAGTCCGATTAGTGATGAGGTAGCATGATTGTACAAATGCTCTCCAATAATTCTACTGCTTTAAAGAAAACATCTTCAAAATGGGCGTCACTTACTTTCGGAATCTGTGCATGTTTCCCCACATATAAAATCGTTGTGTCGCTTGACCACGAACTGACAACTGAACCAACTCACAAACGGATCTAACTTTCCCTTAACCTTCAGGCAAAGCACTAGACAGGTTATTGCTTGGCAACATAACTCATTGTACCCTGCCTGATTACATCCGAAAATTCACCGAACTGACTCCTAGGTTCCATGTCAGTTTATAAGCAAACGCTCAAGTGATTTGGGGGATAATCTTAAATGCCAGACGCATTAAAGTATGTGCCGTCCCTTTTTTTATATATTTAAAAAAAGGTGTTAAACTTTTTTTATATATTAAAAAAAGGTGTTTAATGAAAATTGTGCTTATGCACTCACCACTGAACAGCCTCTTCAAAAAGCAAAAAAGAAATAAGGAAAAGGTGTTGAGTTGTGCCCAGTTCAGGTGCACTGTCCTCAATCATGCTTTGGTACAAGTGCTTGAGGTCGACGATGAAGCGCCTGGGCTTGACATGGCTTCGTCCTGCCACTTGTCCAGGCTTCGCCTCCGGGCGTTCATGAAGAAATTACTGACGGTGCTTAACTCCAGACCGAGCTGTTGCGAGATTGTGATCTGCATCTCCTTGGAAGGACGCTTATTTTCTTTGAAAATGGCGAAAAGAGTTCGGCGTTGGAGGTCAGTGAAAACTAGCCGTGGCTTCTTTGGTGTATTGCTCTTCTCTTTGTTCTGTTCTTGTTCTTTGCGTTTGCACGCTGCCAAGAAGAGAGATGGAAAAAAGAATAATTATCAAAGATTTCCCGAAACACGGTGACTTTAATCTGGTCTGCACAATAATTAATCTTCCCTTAAATGTAACTTTGTTCTGTCGACAGGTTGGTCGCTGGGAAATCACTTGATGGAAACAATCAGACTCCCCAATGTTCTGACCCTTTATGTACAAAACACTCAGGTGTTAAAACTGTAGCAAGGCCGCTATACAATAATCTATTGTTATGCTAGTATTTTATTTTCTTTCCCTAACTTCTTTAAAAATTATTCATTTCTGGGTTTGACTGCATTTCTCCGGGCGCAGGGAACTCTCTGCAGGGCTGAACATTGTCTTTTATTAATGCGCATGCTTTGGCATTGATAGGTTTATACCGAAACGTCTCCCCTGAGTTCAGGTATGTATAGTTTCCCAGAAACACGGCTACCTCCATGCCCCCAGACCACACTGCCCCAGCTAAATGTTTTATAAGGAATTGCACTGTGGTCAACCATCAGTTTATGTTTCGAATCTAGAGATTTATGGATTGAATTCCCCAATTTCCCGAAACTTTGCAGATGTGATCTCTTTTAACATTAATTGGATTGGAGTCCAACCAGCTACTGACTTGCAGTCTACTGAGGAGTCAAAATGACTCCTGTTTGAAAATGCTGCCTCCCATCTGCTGGGATTCCCGGAAAGCGACGAGCAAAACAGAAGAAAGTGGCAGGTAAAGGGAGATCAGCTGATCCGCCAAGCTGATTCTACACTTATGATGGCCACAACATTCTGCCAAGGCGCCTCCTAACGCTCTGTAGCCATCCATGCTAGACTGGATCGAGAGATCGATCCGGACCAACAACAGATATCGCAGCTGGCTGGCCTTAGTCCCGGAATAATTCGGCGCTTCTGTTCCCATGTCCCGTCTGGTGCTAAAGAGAGTTTGCAGTGAGCGGGCTTTTTCTTCTGCTGTCACATGATCAAGTGGGCTCATGATGTCTGATTTTATGGACGAAGAGTGGCGAATTAGTCATTGCACATGGAGGCACTTTGTAACATCATTTGACATTTTCAAGAAAGTTGGGGAAGGGGTGAATTATTTTCCGAGGTGTTTGTGCAGCCCAGCGTCAATCAAATACAAAGGAGACTTAATCCACAAAAGGCTATCGTCATCCTATTATAAAACAGTCCTGCAAATAACGCCTTGCCAGGGGCCGGAGACTCTGTCCGCGGTGCTGAATTTTCAACTGTGATTGGGTGCAATTGTTCATTTTATCTCTTCGATTTTCTTGTATCGTTTTAACAGGATATATATTTATCTGCGCAGTATGTTAAATATTATATCTACGAAGCTTCCAGAAAGCGTATTTAATATTGATTTTTAATGTTAGAAAAGTAATATTTTATTGCTCCTGGGAGGTATCAACCATCTTTGGCCAGACGATGGCAGTGTTGTACACACAATCCGCCGTCAATTTCCCTTGTTGCCGTCTGAGTGAAATTGATAGGGCGTTATAGAATAACAAGAAAGCATTATTCTGCACTAATGATTGACACCCCTGTGAATAATCAACTTATTTTGAAAGGTTCGCATCAGATTTTCTGTTCTTTCTTAATGAATCACAAATCAAAGTATTCACACACAAGGCTCCGATTCAGTTTCCCGTCGAAATCATACTTGCGAAGTGTAAAATCAGGATTATACTTGCTAATGGCCACGAATAATACGGATACACATAAATATGATTGGGCGGTCCCTAAACAATATGGTTGGCATTGAATCTCATTTCATTTTATCACCTTGCTCGACTGAAATGCATTTCAATAAAGAACATCAATGCAAAGTATTGCATCAAATTGGGAAAAACTTATTTAAGAATACGATTATCCTATTGAAAGCTTGAATCAGTACACATACATTCGGAATGTCTATGCTAGTCGCCCAATCCAGATAATTATCGCTTCTTGGTTATTGATCAACTCTACGACTAAAGTTCGTCGATGGCGTAACTGCCTTGGGTCAATAAGTTATTTCTAACGTGCTTCAATGGCATTCAGCAAATGTTGGCATTTGGAAGGGCCTCGAAAATCAGCTTCTGCCATCACTGATAAACTAAACTGGCCTGAAAGGAATTAAACAGTGGGGTTGGGGTTATGTAAACTAATTATCGCCGTTTATTAATGAAGCCGAGTTGTCACGTATGTACCGCACAGGCTGGTTATCTCTTAGAATTTACAGGAACTAATAAAATACTTCTGTCATTGTTGATTGTAATAGTTAAACGTCTCTTCCGCCGTTATCGGCAGTTTTCTCCGCTCTCTTCTACTTTATTCTGGGGGTAATGTTTCCTGACCTGTCTAAAATGATATTAGCCATTGATATCAGTCGCTTCCCCCCGCCTCCCCTCCACCTCAATTTCTATACTTCAGTTTGCAGAGCTATCGCAGCTAAATTCAAACCCGCCCTTATCCAACCCTCCCCCCTCAAACAAAGAGTACTGGATAGAGATGAAGAGTGGATGAAGAACTCAAGGACACAGAAGTCAACAGTAGCATCACCCCTTCGGCCTGAGCTGAGGAATCGCTAGCTCAGCATAGAGTAGGAATGAACATTAAGATAGACATGGTATTTATGGCTAAGGTACTCACTACCTCCACCCAATCATGTTTTGCCAATTATATTTGACTTACTGGTATGGATATTTAATTCAGAAACGTGCATATTTAAGAACGGAATTAAAATGAAATAGTTCCAAAAATACTTTCAGTTGGAGCCGGAGGATTATGATTACAGCGAGTTTTGAAAAGTTTATAGCAATTTCTGCACGTCCCAAATATGTAATCAATATAGACCAATGTCTGACAAAAATATGCAGAAGTAATCATCACGTTTTAAACTGACTGGCCTTACTTATGAATATGACAGAGTGAAAATTCATTCTCACTCTCACTCAAATTCAACATCTGTGTTAAGAATTTCAACATCCAACTATTTTTCATTTGTGTAGCAGGGTGAAGCGGTATACAGATCGTTGGTTAATTCTGTCCTAATCTGTTCATTGCAGGCCATTACCGAACAGCCTTAGATCTTACTTTTTTTAAATGACATTTTAACTCGCTGCCGGGACTTTTCACTCTGAAGGAACACATATCAGGTTTGAGCTCTGATTTTCTTTTACTGGATACATTCATTAACTTACTGACCTCAAAAGCTGAACAAAAGCATGTCCCAGACTTTACTATGGAATATTGCCGATTCCCTAATCCATGACCTCAATCCAAACGGAAGATATGACCCAGTGCCAGCAAGTTTCCGAAACTAAACCAATGGTGACATCAAATAACCTTAACAACAATGCTAATAAAAAGATAGCTCGTGTTACGCCATCGAATTATTAAGTTAATCAATCAACCAGTCGACTGTACGTTTCGGACGCCAGACATCAGCTCTTTACGTATCAAGTCAGGAGTTTACAAGACTTGTTCCAGTTTCACTTGTACTTTGGGTGTACTTATTATTGCACGTTGAGGTGAAGTGGCTGGTGGTGCTTCATTTCTCAGATGAAAATCCAGTCATATCAAGAGCAGCCACAAGGTCGGGGCCGGCACAATGCCAAGCACACATAAGCAAAAACTATCAGATATTAACTAATAAGTTGTGAGAATGTCACCTATGAAAGTAATTTTCCAATGTTTAGAACTGAAAGTTATCTCCCCACCCCCACACCTAAAAATATGCAAGGGGCGTGACATATCCCATTACTGGAATATTACTTAATAGAATAAAATTGGGGAAATATATTTGCATATATTTTCAAATCACCTTGAACAATAAGTATAAATGTTTGTTACTGTTGCTTCTATGAAGGTCGTGCTCCAATTGTTGTTCAAAACATGAAGGATTTCGTTTATAAATAACTTTACATTACCTTGTTCTCTGCACCATCTGTTGCAAGAGTTTTAATACTGTTACATGCAACTCTAATTTTCCAGCATTTGTACTGTTATTAATTATGAAATTGTTTATTCCTTTTGGTATTATATATTAAACAATCTCAATCAAATCTAAAATCCGTGTTAAGAACTGCAGCATCAAACTATTCTTCATTTCTATTCGTCTATTCCAGATTATTTGTTTTAGAATGATCATTAATTATATTTTAACGCTGTTGGACCCATCATTTAAGGTAAGACAGTAACTGCAATAAAACATCAGTGGTGATACACGCATGTAGCATGCAGAACGAGTGGTGAGCACATATTTCTCAATCAGTCTCAACAGTCAAAAAGTCAATCGGATGACGTTGCTTAAATGCTAATTACATCTTCTGATGTGGCGATTAATTAATCTTGCTTCTTAACAAACACTGCAAAAAACACGTCTAGCGCAAGTAAAGCGAAGGTGGACTAAATACATAACGTGAGACGTCAGGTTAATTAATATGTTTGTGACGTGTACATGTTATATATATATATATATATCAATATGCGTTACGCCGTGTGAAAGCGGTAATCCCTGCAATTTCTCCAACAATGTGCAGCCAGAGAAACATATTGTAAAGGAATCAATTAGCCTGCACCAACGCTGAACCTTGCCCTTTGAACTCAGTAGATTAATAAACCCATTAACTCACACAATGCTCCTTAAATTGTTTCACGTTCTGTATTTAAAAAAAGTTTATTCAAAAAATGGTTCGAAGTTGGTGAAATTGTTTCACTGAATGAAAAATCTTAAATTCTGCCGTTTTTAAATTCTACAAAATAAACCCAGCGTCCATTCCACTCACTGCTGGACCTTCCAACAAGCCACAATGTTCAGACAAATTCTCATTAGTCACTACAATTCCTGGACATGTGAAAGTACTCTCTATTTATCTAAAATCAGTGAACCAGTTATATCGTCCCTCGACCTATCTTACACTTGCATCTGTTGTCGAGTTCGGTATTTTGCTGTAGATGTGGGTCTGAAAATGATTAGCAAGAACATTTTGTCGCAGCCGCATGTTTTCTAGATTAAACAACGAAATAGTCTAACAGTTGATATCAGGGTTAGTGAACTATTTCTATTTCTTTCAGTTCGATGAGGTAAGAAACAAGAAAAATACACACCAGAAATGTGTGAATGGCGTTGATAACATTGGATCAATAAAGTAGAATTTCTAGGCAGAATTTTATACTAGCTGTTAAAATGTTACGAATAAACTGTACCTGTTATCTTACACCATTGGCCCTCAAGATTTCTTCTAATCCAAACTGCAAAACCCTAATCGCTAAACTTTGTTTTAAATCAGTCTCAATGCTGAATGAACAGGGTTGCGGTTTGATTCGTGACATCTCTGTCCCCGGTCCGCAATGGTGACAGAGCCACCGCCCTTCTGTCAGACCACCGAGGTCTTGTCCAATTTACACTCTGTGTCTCTTATTCCAAGTCCCTCTGAGGCTTGTTTATGTCTTGCCTTCTTATACTTTCTTTTCTTTTTCCTTGATTCTGTCAATGTGCAATTCTCTAGGCTCCCTGGCCTCTTTCGGCTTTCTGTGAGTTGTTATATTTGCAAGATGTTTCTGCCTTGCTTGGTTATCTTACACGCTTCTTATATCCTGCTGTTGTATGAAGTGGTGCCGTTGTTTTTATGTTGCATAACTATCTAACCATAGATAGAGTTCAGAAGACATGGATTGCAAAACCACGCATCCCATTAGGATTACAAATGAAAAAATCAATAATGGGTTCTAATTACCTGTAAAGTTAAATAGCGCAGGCTGGAATAGTCACAAACACTACATCCCTCTCCCAGCGGCCTTGGTCTTTAAAGTATTCAAGAACTGCATCTATTTGACAGGTAAGAGTACCGAGGCAGATACGGAACTTCATACCTCTTGCTTTCTTATTTAAATGCGTGACGTAAAAGAAAAACAGATCAGGATTTCACCAATAATATGGAACTTCAAAGGCATTTGTTCTTAAAACAACTAAGGTCAAGCGCTCTATGGTTAACAGTACAAACACGTTTTTCAGTAAGATGACATTCGCCAGTGTTTAAAGGAGGAAATGTCAAATTTAGCATTATATCACTTATCTTTTTTTCATGCGCTTTTATTAGCATGTTGTCAACGGTCTCAAAATTATACCCAGATAAATCTTTCTGGATTACATTTATATTTGATCCAGTTCTGACTAAAGTCACTAACAAAGGACATGTAACTTGCTTTCTCTCTTCACAGAAGCTGGCCGAACTGCTGAGAAATTCCAGAATTTCTGTTTCATTTTAGATTTCCAGCATCCGCAGTGCTTTGATTTTGCGTTTTGTTTAATGTAGGCAAATAATTATGACCGTCCTATCGTACTTAACGCTATTTCCCTTGATTCCTCTTGATAAATTTCCTTCAGTAAAAAGGGACGATGTTTAAAATAAATTAAAATTAATAGAGTATTCAGCAAATAATAAACTGCGTGCATGTGTAATGTTTAATGCACATAACCTGTGCTATTGTGCCCCATTCAGAACCTTAAACTATAACATTCATCGCAATCTATGAATGTTAACAAAAGCAAAGCGCTATGCTTTGCGATATGTATTTGTTCTGTCCATACACTTGTTTACAATATGGCCCAATATTCAATTTAATTATATATCAACAATATCAACAATATAAATGTTCTGTACTGGCTATAAAACTTTGATTGCAACTTATAAAAGCTCCATACAACTCAAAATGCATATCTACAATCTATACTGTATGTAGAATTTATATAAGGTAAGCTTAGACAAAGGCCGAACCCAGGAACAGGAATGGTACAATTTCCTCCGCAAAGCACCTTCAAACGGAGCACTTATTAGTGCAGAGCTCTGTTCTACAGGACCATGTGGTAATGACACCCTTCTGTCATTGTCTGCTCTGTGCTCACGCTTGTAGAACACTTGTTTTAGGTGTTCTTGTATTTCCCAGCAGTAACAAATCGAATGACAATGGAGTATTAAAAAGAACAACATCCGGGTAAACAGTAAATCTATGCAAGAGGTTCTTTGAACGTGCGGTTTCTTTAAAGGGAAAGGCTGGATCAATGCGATCGATAGCGAAGGTTTTCCCTATTCCTATATCAAATGAATGTCGTTGCTGATAAAGCCTCATATGGGGAGCTTCACTGGGCGAGTTCTCCATTGTTTTTTACTCGGGTTGTGACAAAATGAAAATCGATGCCAGCGAGTCACTAACACCACAAATAAAACAAAGGCTTGTTTGCACTGACCCGCGGTCTGGTCGGCCAAAGTTCTTTGTGATAAAGGTGAGAGAAAAAAACACAAGAATGCGAACTCCATCAGTCAACCCCAAGGAGGATTGATGTGCGGAAACACGTTTCGCCAGCAATGTCTAAATTAAGAAATGTGCACAAAACAACCTGCAAATTATAACAATGTTCAGAACAAGGAGTGGCATGGGGAGGTGGGAGTGGGAGGTGGGAGGAGGGGGCAGAAGCTTTTTACTTTTGCAGAACGTAATCAACCTTGAAAAGATGATCACATTCATCATGACAAACACCGAGCTGAGCTTTACCAAGAAAAATCTCAATGTCAAGGCTAAGACTAAATCTTACAACAGGAGACACAAGATCATAAGTTACTTGAAGTGCAACGATTGTTTCGTAATGAGGCTTCACTTCACTCTGCACTAACTATATTAAAGTATATTTTTGTAGACTTTTAGAATTTTGTTTTAATCACATATACTCAAAAGAAGGCTATACATGATAGGAAAGTGGGTTCAATATAGGGAAGTCAAACTGTCCAGATGTATTGTTCCAGAGTTAAGAAACTGGTCTTACACATCAGAAGAATACCGTATTGTCTAAATTGCGCTCGTTGTTTTCACATTGTTACACGTCCTACTGATGAGAGGAAATCCCCGGAGAACGATAAATATCGATAATACAATTATGCTATTAAAATCTGTATATTATGTATAGCCCGCATGCATGATGTTTGACAACAGCCTATTCCTCTTAAAGCTGCCAAACATTTCGTCAAATAACCCCAAACATTGCAGCGAAAACAATATCGGTTTAAAAACCCCGCTTTGTGCCTGAAAATGTTTACAAATTGACCTTTAGTGTTATGATTTGAAATATTACGTAATTTTCCAAAAGTGGCCTCCACATATATTTTACTTTTAAACATATAGCATTATTTTATATAGATTATCGGGCATCAGGAAGGATATGCAATACAATTATTAATGGTATTACATATGGAAAATATTTTCAATGTTTACAAGCACTTCAAATAATTGGAAAGTGTTTTAATTTGAAAGGTGTGAGCGTTAGTCCGGCAGTAGAAAGCCAAACTTTGGCTCCCAGGAATTTGTCCTATAGAGCGGCCAATGAAATAAGAATCATACACGCATCTTGATCAAGATATGAAATTATTAATAAAGGCCTTATAAAGAACACACCTTCAAATATAATAAATAAGAAACAATTACTTAGTGTGGGTGCTCTAGTGACAATCCAGAAAGAGTTAAATTAACAGACGTGCAAGCCGCAACGTTCAACCTGGATCAGATTCGTAATTACTGTATGTGACTTACATGTTATTCAAATAATGTTTACAATACAATGGATCTAAGGAGAAATACTCAATTACCCAGGGCATAGTGTGTTTTATAGTATTTGTGAAAATAATTGGAATTATATATTCAGGTCTTGCCTGAGATTTCGGCATCATTTGTAAATGTTAACGGTATGTGCCAGCACTTGGAAACTGTAACTGGATTCAGTATTGTTGCATGATGGGGGGGGGGGCACACCTCCTCCCATCCCCCCATCCCCCCCCCCCCCCACCTACTGCACGTTCCCCAACCCTAACTGGATCACATCACTTACAATGCCGCTGATTCCTTATCATGTCCATATCAGTGTCCCAGAAGAGCGCCTAATTAATGTTCGAATGCAAGAACTTTTCGCCGGCAGTCCTTCACATCAAAAGCACATTTGAATTTGTATTGACACAGCATGTTGGAATGCAATTTTCATCGTGCGGAAGCGTTTAACGAGCGCCGCGCGGGCGAGTTTAAAAAGTACTGGACATCCAATCGCTTTGAATTGCAATTTGCTGCACTAATTGGATTCCTGTCACTGAAAGCGCAGTCGCCACCATACATGCAGTTTTCTGTCTAGCTAAGTTTATTTCTCAGACAGAAACACGTATATAATCTTCGTGTCAGTTTTTGTTGGCGACAATAAGTGGACATCGATTAAATCTTAAACGAATTAATTTCAGTTAAAGTGCAAAATAGTGTCACATATCATTTTCATTGTCGACTTTTAGTAAGATTTACTTAGGCCCTTAAAGAGAGTCAGGAAGACAAAGCTTCAATGATTGGTTTTTTGAAAATAGTCAATCTCCTGTGACATATGTGCATTGTATGCTGGGGAACTTACTTTTATTAATGTTTTAAGTGAAACTCTTTAAATCGTTCTCTACTCACATTAGCAAGTTTGGGCAATCACGCTATTACTTGTTTGGTCTGAATGCAGAAAGAAAAATACATCGACAATTAAATAATAGTAAAACTGTTTGTTGAAAAAAAACAAGTGAACTATCATTGTCATCAACTGTGCAAATTAAATGTCGTTAAAATGGTAGCGAGGAGGGTACTCAAACTACCAGGAGACAAAGGGATGATAATGTGGACGGCAGTGCCGGGAAGACTGTAGCAGTCTTACTGGAACAAGTCGGATCAGATTCCAAATCAATGTCTAACCAGGTCCTTAGGTTTATGTTATTGTTGCCAGCATTAATGCCCTTTTAATCTTCTAAAGATTATCCTCATCGATCCACGTCCATATACACAGATTTTTTTATAAAGTGACATAACCACATTTATTGAAATGCTGTGATAAAAATAAATGCCACTGTTTCATTCCCCCCCCCCCCACCTCACATCCTTCGTCCCGCAGTTCCTAGGAATCTTTCTACATTAGTGAACATTAATAAGGTGTAACCCTTTCACACAAGGGGTTGCCAGAGGCAAACACCAGGAGCGAGAGGGTTTCAATTATTAATTTCCCAATTGCACCAACAACAACCAACAACTGATCCGACCGACTGGAAAGACGACAGGATTAAACGCATCGCACTAGTGTCAGTATTGTGGCTAATTTATAGGTTTTATAGGTGGTAGTCCGCATTAAGACTCTCTTGCATATCCATACTTTGGAATAATTTCATTTTTATTTTATAATTTTCTCCAAATTGACGTTCTAAACATAAATCATTTACGGAGCCATCGCGAGAGAGAAAGATACTGGTTGACAAAGCTATCAGCTCCAGCGGCGAATGAGTCCCCAGATTTTCCCTGTTTAAAACCAAAGCAGGGGTGACGTTGCAGTAAGCAACCGGTCATGCAGAGATTTTCATTAATAATTCATATCTGCGGCTTCTGTGCTTCTTTTCAAAGCACTGCCAGTAAGCATATCATATCGCCGGACAATATGAAAGAATATCAAGCTATTGCACATATTTTACACTTAACAAATAAAATGCTTCATATCTTATCAACATCGAACTCACGAGGACTCGTACAAATCCCACATGTTGGATGAAATGTTGTTGCTTTTCTGGTCATTTCCCCCTTCTTGGTCTATATTTGGTTCGAGTTAAAAAGCCATTATAAGAATTTATATCTTCCGAATCCTGTCGCGGTATATAACGTACGAACCTCTTAACTCATTAATTCTGCAGCAGTGATGCCGTAATGTACGACCACGCACAATGGGTTGATAAATATAGGATATACTTTGTAAAATGTTTATTTTACTGTCGGGGTTGTTCTTTTTATTGCATGGTGTTTATACACACTAAATCAGCTGTGCAATGAACAGTCCAATTATTCAAATGAGAATTGATCGCGAACCTGAGGGAGACAGGGTGGAAATTCATTGGTACACCTACAAATAAAAAAAACACTAAATGCAAAATATGCCGTTATTTTTGTTTTGCGGTTTAGCTCTGAGATTTGAATTGTGTCTTGATATTGTTCGGCAATCACATAATCCCGAAGATGCTGTATATGTTGTATACATGTGTGTGTGTGTGTGTGTGTGTGTGTGTGTGTGTGTGTGTGTGTGTACACACACAGACGATCAGGCCGGGTTACTATTTCAAGGCAGTTTTAAAAATGTCTCTTCTACGTCTTTCAGGTCAAAAGCGTAGCTGAATTCAAAAGCTAATGGCTGCAGACCGTTTGAGAGTGGCGTTTTCTGCTCATCAGCTTTATCGATTGAATGTATTTTAATTCTAGTAATGTTATACCTGCCAATTTGACAACTTGTAATCTCAAATACTTCAACATGATTATTGGCAAGGCGATGCTTATGCCATTTAAAAAATAACTTGATTCCGAATTTTGTAAGGCCCCAAATGAAAATCTATCAGATTGCTTGTAGTTTTATAAATGTAGATCCTAATCAATTGGGAAGTTGTGTGAAAAGTGAAAGCATAAACGTAGCTTAAAAGAAAAGAATGTCAGTAAAATGGAACAATTTCGGCAGACATGCGCCGCGTTTCTCAGGTTCGGTGAGCAGGGATATACTTTTTCCATTAAGTGCAGAGAAAAGCCAAGTTTAATAGGAAAAGTAATTACAACAATTACGCCACGTGACCTTGGTTTACGCCATCGTCCCTGATTTGTTTAAACGGATATTGACATCAGCGATGAAAACAAACATGTTTGTAATAAATGGTGGTAATAGATCATATAAAATGGACGCAATATAAAGTTTATATTTCCCCGTTAAAAAATGTAAAATATTGTATGGCCCCGTGCTGTCATTTTCTCTCATTTATATTGCAATATATCGAGGTATCACTGAATGCCCAATATAAGAAAAGTATTTTCTAAATCTTCATATTTATTATTAAGATTACCTCAGGTAGTGAGATAAATATATGAATCGAGCTAAGCAATGCGATAGGTGTTGTTCCCATTGTCCTTTTGAGTTGCGAAGGTTAAATTATCAGTCTTGACGCCGTATTTATCTGAACAATTACATTTAGGGAACACAAAAATATTTCTGCACATATATGCCTAAATAAAATTAATTCACTGAAAGAAGCTCTTCCGAAGTGATTAGCGATTACTTTCAGGATAAACATCTCAAAATTGCATGTAGTGAGTATCAAAGAAGATTTTAGAACAATGCAATGAATAATCTTCAAAATGCAAGATTTAATTACATAATGTTAAGTGGTCCCTAACTGCAGCTAAATGACCTACACAACAGGAATTAGCTCGGGTTGAGCGGCCGAAGCAGCCGCCAGAGGGCGGAAAAGCAATTCTACCAATTACCAAAAAGCACTGAAGCTCGTTCACCCAGTGCAGAATCGCTGGGATTCTCCACAACAAAACGACCGTTTACTTATAGTGCTGCACCATCTCACCTATTTGTTTAAATACATGCAAAAGAGCTCAATGCCTGACACTCAACAACCGCTATCCCTTAAACATGAAACCACATTTCAGTTCATTCTTGGTTACCTATTAAAGATCAAACATTGCACCACCAGTAAGTAGCACAATTCTGCCTAAAAACAATCACATTTTAGAGGAATAAACCATTGCGTTTGAGAACCAGCTAAGTGCTGCACACTTATTAGAAATCGGTGGGATTGCTTATGCCCAATTCAAAGCTGGCAATGAGCAAGGACAGACAAGAATGGTCTGAGTAAAGTCCTCACGGATTTTATTCCTTGCGGATCTCTAAAAACGGGGCTGAAGTTAATGTTAATAAAAGGAATAAAGGCTGCTTTATTACAAAGGAGACACAGGCAATTCTGGCCCTGATGTGGGCATACAGGCCGGCAGTACGTAAGGATTTGGAGAGTGAAACTGCGAATTTGTTTGGTGTCTATCAAGCAAGGGAAAAAATGCATTTGAACCCGGCATTAATTGAATGGTAATCAGATATTGATGCCCGACCACGTTACTATTGTGGGTGTGTCGTTTCGTTAAGGGAATACTGAATTGTCTCATCATAGAGCTATTGTGCGAGCTCTCGACCAAGGAGAGACCTCAACGAGTTCTGCGGTGGTTGTAGTGGGGGAACAAAAAGGGGAAAATGTATGGGTCTTCCTATAACACTGGTATGGTTGCCTCTAATCACAAAGAAAGACAGTAGCCCCTTGTCGATGAAACACGGTGTGGCTCCAATAACAACGGCAGTTTTTTTTTGGTCCATTTGCACCATTTCTGTCTATTTACCACCAATTCTCACGATACAATGTCAATGTGCATGCATCACCCCCCGGTTTACCTGCGAGCCTTAAGGCTGACATTCTCTGGAACTCAGGCTCCTGCAGCCATTTCCACATCCGCCTGAAGGTCTCCCGTCCCGATTTAAGTTTACTCCAAGGCTTGGGGTTTCTTAAAAGGTCAGAGAGGGTTCCCTGCGAACGGCACAGCACCCTCTGAGCGAAGATCGCCTGCGGTATGCTGTAGCGTTTGAGTTCCGCTGTGATCCTTTGTGCTACTTCTTTGGTATTAATTTCTTCCAGCTGGCCCGAGCTGGTGGTCTGCGAGCCGGAGGAGGACGGAGGCCGATCGCGGCTTGAAGCCAACACGGGCCCGTGAGACTGATGGTGACTTGAGTGACCGTGGTGGTGATGGTGATGCATGCCGTTCAAATGGGGCATCATTCCCGCCGACGGGGCGCCGAGACCCCGAGATAGGTGCTGGTCCCCTCTGGCCAGCATGGCCGGGTGGGCTTCGAAGTTTGGGCTGAGCATCTTGTCGTGACTGTTGGACCCGTAGCCCTGGATGCCCTGATGACTGTTGTGGATGGAAGCCAGGCCATTTCCGAGAGGGTTGCTGGACAGAGGAGAGAGGTTCTGAGTCATCCCGGGCATGTCCTTGTGGTAGGGGCTGTAGAGATTGTTCATGGCAGCGGGCAACCCCCTTTCATCCCGCATCAGGGTAAAGCTCCCGCTCACGTTGCCCGCGAGTCGCTGGTGGTGATGGTGGTGGTGGTGATGATGGTGGTGGTGAGGGTGGTGGAACTTATCCGAGACGGTGGATATAGGAGGCAGGGGCTGGAGTGGTGTGAGTGTGGTATAGGTGCTGCTCATGCCCATGCCAGGCGGAGACTCGCAGGACATGCTCATTGCCGGGTGCAGCGGGATAGAGAGCTCCGGCCGGTAGTCCCCAGTCCCATCCAGGATGGAGGCCATGCTGGATACCATTGCAGATCTGGTCGTCAGTTCCCGATGAGCCGCTGAAACTGCCTGCCGCTGCTGGCTGTTCATTAGATCGCCCGTGGATTGCTCATGGCTTATTCCACCATGCAAATTCCCAATGCTGTCCATTGTAATCTCCGGGTTCATGGCATATACCTCTTTGGCTATACATCTATACGCGTTGTTCATTCAGTCCATTAACGATTATAATTATTTTTCTTTTGGCTTGGTAAATCAAGGGATTTTCTTGCTACATATATATGCATGTATAGATGAGAGTATATACACACATACATACATATAAACACATATATATGTCAAAAAAGAAAAGAAAGACAAAAATGTTAAGGCCTCACGGGTTGCAAAGATCACCGATAACTCTCAGGCGGGTCAGTGCTGTTTCTCGCCATGTCCGAGCCTGTCCTCCTCCTACGTCGACTGTTTAGACAGCTGGAGCCAGCCCTAGACGCATTCGCTCCTGGTTCAACCTAAATTGCTAACGTAAAGGGTGGCGGGTGTTTCTGACGGACACCAGTCCAGAGCGTATGAGAGGCTCTCGCTCCCTCTTCAATCTGCCTGGGTGGAAAGACCTGAGGATGGGTTATCCAATGGTGGCGGTGGGGGGCGGGATGTCCGTTATCAGGTTAGATTGACGGGTTGTGTACAATCGGCCTCTCGCAACCCCCAGCTTCCTCCCCACACCCCCCCCCCCCACATCTCCAACCAAATCCACACCCCCTGAGCACCCCCCTCCCCACCCCAACACCAGCACCACAACCTTCCACGCGAGCCCGCATCACCGCGCCAACGACCTGAGCATTTTTTTCCAAGCAATATTAACTTCCGGGTTCTAAGTAAGTCAGTGTTTTCTTATCCTCTTCCAATACTTGTCTTCTTACTGATCAGGCAGGCCATCCAATTCGAAATATTTTTTGAGATTCTAAAAGAAGTATTGATTTTTTTAAAATTATGAATTTATTTTGTTTAAATTGACAATCGTTGCAATTGAAATTATATTAACTCATTCAAATACAAGGTGAAAGCCAGGTATTAATATTTGTCTGGAGGTCACTTTAATTATTTGTTTCTGCTGAAAAATATTTTGATTGATATTTAAAAGCTTGGACATATATTTACGGCTTCTGATTGCGGTGTAATCAAAGATGGTTCAACAGAGGTCTCTCCTTTCGGAAATATCCAAGTTATGTTCAACCAAAACCATGAAAATCACAGTTAATTTAATGCAATGCGCCCCTGTTTAAAAAAAACTTAGATCGATTACTTTTAGTTGCGTGGGGACCATAATATGTCACCTCGAATGTATACCATAACGCATCCCCAAAACAATCTCCGCATTTTATAGCATTTTGTGTTAATTAATGGATAAAATTCCCTTCTCTATTGTAAATATATAAGCAACTATTTTTAATAATGTCTGGAGACATGACGGCGCACCACAGTTCTGAGGAATCAATTCGGTCTAATCGCTTACTTCCAACGTTCGGTCTGATAGTTACTGACAACAACTCACCACGAAATATTAAACAAAAATACCCAATAAGCTTTCTGATTAAAAAAACACATTGAACGTTTATATTTATTGTAGAGGACACAGGTCTGGTTTTGATTTTCGTTATTTTTTAATAAAGTTGACACGCAGAAAGCTTCTGTTAGAAAAGCATTTTCGGCTGCATATAAATCATGTAAGTTACAGTGGGATATCAGATAAGCCCTAAATGACGAAGTAACATCTTACTGATAATCTGCAAATCTCGACTGGACACGAAAATGAGTGTCGCACAAATATAAAATATAAGACATTTTTATATTTAGGCACAATTATTATTGATGATTAAGAGAAAATAGTACTTTTAAAATATGTGTTATGAGAAATTATTTTAATGCATTATGTTAGTTGGTTTATTTTTTACAGGTTTCGCACAAAACGTGCAGAGTATTATTTCATCTACCCTTTTTCCTCTAGGTTTTGACTTTGCAGGGAAGGTGGGGAGGTTGCGCAGATGTGCCCATTGTTTGGGGGGCAGTAATTAAGGACAGGGGCTGGAAAAGAGCTTGAAACGCGTGACCTAGTTTCTTTTGATCGTCTGTCAAAGAGCAGCGGGGTCTGACGGATAAATATCCCTCCCCTGACTTTCAGCTGTTAGCAAACTTATAAGAAACTGGGGAAGTTGTAAGGAGTACTTGTTCCGTTTCGAGGATTGATCTGCGGCAATCGAACATTTTATCTGTTCTGAAAAAGATTTCAGTGCCGCTTGTTGTACGGCTGACGTCAGTCACGGTGTTAGACTTACTTAAAAATCACGCGCTATAGAAGAGAAGACATCTTGCGACGCTCTAAGTTTTTATAATGAACCCCACTGCAGCAGTTTATTAGCTGTGCCACCGTGCTGTACGCACAAGTGTTTCTGTGGCTAAGTAAGGGTAAAGATTTAGATCTGACAGTGTCATTATATAAGCCTACACATTTCAAGATGTACATCACATTAATTTATCACTGAGGAATAATGTTTGTCAATTGTGGTATTTTAACGGTGTAAACAATTAGATTGCTGAGTTTTAATTATCGTTATGCTAAAAGTAAAAGATTGTCCCTTTTAACCGAATAACTTATTTTCAGACCCCCCTATCATGTTCTCATGTTAAAATATTTTCTCCTCCTTTCTTCACACTCTTCTTTCTCTTTCTGTCTATTCCCCTGACTTCCTCTACTGTTTTCTCATTCTCCACATTTCTTTTCTCTGCACTATCTTCTTATCTTTAGTTTCAAAAAGCTCCCGCCACCACCTCTCCCCCCCTCTCTCTCTCAATTTCGATACATTTCTTCTCGATTCCCTCTCTACATTTTTCTTGCTTCATATTCTGTATTCTTTCCTCCCTCTCTATATTAACCTGTCTTGCATTTTCTTTCCACGTTGTCCATTCTACCTTTACGTTCTCCATTCTTCCTAGGTATTCTACTCTAAACTCTCTCACTATCCATTCCCACCTCCTTCTCTATATTTCTCCCTTTCTCTTTCGTCACATTATCTCATTTGTTTTCCTAATTATCCATCTCACTGTTCATCTCATTCGCTCTCCTGCGTCCTCTCTCTGTATTTTATGCACAGCGGTCTCAAACAGAGCGTGATCTTATAGATTGGGATGAAAACGTCAGCGCTGTTAGCATAAATAGGTTTCCGATGCGGTTAATGTGAGCACTCAACTCGCTGTATTTATTATTTGTAATATAACTTTATATCTCATGGTTTGTTAGCGTACTTTGATATGAAGTGAAAAATTAGCATACGGCCAATAAAGTTCGATTTGTTTAAATAATCAATCCATAAAATGAAAATGCCCCCTTTATGTTGGCTATAGGCTTAACAATAAATTACCAGCACGGCTGAATTGTTTCCAGAGATTGTCATGATTAATATAACCGTTTCAAATACAAAGTCCTGTTTAATAAAATGTTGTCAAGCAGTGGCAATATATAGAAAAGAGAAAACGGTAAATATGGAAATCTAAAGGAAGGAGAACAGGAAGTGCTGGGGATAAATAACAGGTCAGTCAACATCTGAAAGGGAAACGGTTAATATCTCAGGTGGGTTGCTTCAATCAAAAGATCTAAATGATACAAAACAGTAAGATTATTGCTGGGACAAACTTACTATTTGTTTTAAATGTTCAAGTAAATAAACAACTGATCATTATCAAAGCACATTTTTGACACAGTAATATGCTTCTTCGTAAAATCGCCATTAGACTGATTAATTTTCCACATTTACTTGAGGCCTCAATTGCGTTGTATGAAATACCTTACTCGAAGTCTGACTGTAGCACATTTAAAAGCTGATTAAAATATCTTTTTGCGAAAGTTCTAATTACAATTTATTTCAATTATAGTTTTGCCTAATTTGAGCGTTAACAGCACTGAGACTTGCGTTAGAGAAGAATGCCTTAAAGTTAAAAACAAAATGAATGCTTGTGGGTCGATCTGAAATGTTTTATTTGGTTCTCTACAAACCATCTGGCATGTGAGTGCAATGGGTATTGATTGAGCTCAGTTTGCCGCAGACCCCATGCCAGCGTTACTTACAAACAGTCAGCCCATATATGCATCTGTGTGCTAGCACCGCCATGAAGAACTAAAAATAAGGCAGCCCAAACTGTACGAACAGGTCTGTGGTAAGTGCATGGTGTTCCTTTGCAATCATACTTTAAAGTGTAACATCGCTCGATCTAATTGGCCTACGCTTTCTCGAAGCAAACTATTTATATTAATTGATTAACATTGCTGCTCGATGGTGATCATTTAAAATTATCACAGTAGATAATACAGCTCCTAAATAAAACAACTGTCCTTTAAAGTGAAAACATTTGCGATAAAAACGGGATAGAACATATATTGTGTAAGATACGCCAAATGTGAATTTTAACTGTTGTGTTATCTGATGTACGCGTGTTTTGAGGGAATAAAGCAAACCTTCCTTTTCCAATCTGACTAAAGTCGAACGCGCGTTTTATTAAATAAAATATATCTATTTAACTTCTTATGTGTCTAGAATCTTATTTGTATTTTGCCCTGCTGCTCAGAGAACATGATATGTGTGCTTCATTCAGCAAACATTGAAAGTGCAGGACAACTTTTCACGGTCAGGACCCTCAACCTCTCATTCTACTTTTCCTTTTAATCAGTAACGCGTAAACGATAACAGATAGAAAAAAAACATGTTTCAAATCGATTACTCTTGCAAATTCTTTCTGTCAACTGTAGTGTTCTATTCCTCAGTATTCCCAACTAATTTCTGGTTAAAAGGAAGTATTTTATTATCTGTAATAAAATCACATATAACTGATCATTTCCTTACTTAAATTGGCGATGGAGAACTCTTAAGTCGTTAAAGAAAATACAAAATAGCCAAGGCCAAAGTTTATTTTATTATTTCATTAGTAATAAGATATTTACATATGCCTTATTAGATCAAGATAACACTGTTTAGTCCTCAAAGTGATTGACATTCTTGACGTTTTTGAGTTTCCCCCCAAATATACGTAAAATAAATGATGTTGTTTTACGTGTTTCATTGCTCATTAATTGCAAAGGCAGATGACTGGGATTTCTACGGTTGCAGTTCTAAACTTTTCATTTCCAGGGCTGAAAAAAAGTCATTGTTAAAAGGTCAAGCAATGGAGACAATATTTGGCGTGAGGTACCTTTGTTGCAAGGCAGCTACGCATAAAATCTTTTTATTGTTCCTTACAAAAGGACGCACACGTTGCAGTTGATTTGGTCTGAATGCAAAGCTGTATTACATCTGGAGCTGCAGTGTCAAAGAGTGACTTGCCATGTGTGCCTTTAAAATTTAATCTCGGTAAACGTTTTATATGCTAGCGAGATTCACTCAGCTCAAAATGAAACGTTTGCGGTTGTTCAGTTTCTCTAATGTTTGACTGATCTACTATTACATCAAAAAAGTATTCGCGGAAAAGTTCATTCTCCACTGCCCATTCTCTTCTTTCTAGAAATTATCTAAATCTTGATATTATTGTTTTGTTGCATTTTACGTTTCAGTGAGTAGTGGATTAAAATAGACATCTGAAACATTGCAACCAAGTTTAAAAAGCTTACATATAGGTTTCCTAATAATACCGAATTATAAACAAACCGTTTCAATTATTAACCAACTTCAAGAAAGTTATTAAAGCAAAATTTCACTTGAGCACTGCATCTGTGGTGTAAAAGTTAGGTCATTAACAATCACTTAAACATCCTTGGTAATATATTAAACGACCCTTTGTTTTTAATGCGTGGGTTGTGGCATCATCATGGTTACATGTTATATTCCGCAATTATTTTCTATTTTTTTAAAATTTAATAATGGCTGGTTATATGCAAGGCATTGTTGAAAGAAACTGGCCGAAGTGGACGAACTACTATTAACTACTCCAGCCTACTTTCCAACTAATGTACTCCGTATTATACGTAAGAATCTTCCAAAGTGTTTGAACCTTCACGCCTAATCGTAAGAGTATGTTCAGATTATTCACATCTCAAACTTCTACGATTGTTCCACATGATTTAGGTTTGGCATTACATAACTGAAATTGTCATAACGTTGGTGCTCGGCACTCATTTACCTGCATTACCACAGTGCAACATGACCCCGGCACACCAAAAGAATGCAATGGAGCTTGATTATTGTCATCTTTATTCAGTGCGCATAGTTGAGCATACGGTAATATTATCCGTAGTAGCTGTTTCAATGATATTTCCACTCCTCAAGACACCAAGCAGCCCTGCACAGAAGCCGCAAAATTCACAGCGTGGTTGACATGTTCTTATTAGATTAATGGAAAACCAAATAGAACCAAAGAACGATCCGCTGGGTTAGTCTGTAAGGTCTCGTGGACCCCCCAGAGTTAATACAAAAGATTTTGGTAAACTTTGACGCTTTCCACGCTGGTTGGACTTTATTGGCCTCGTAGAATTAAATCAACCTCTGCTTAAAACTCTTTTGAGATCAATCTTCGACATCGCTGAGCATTTCGGAAGCTCAGTGCAAAGATTGCGGTTTGAACGCATTATAAACTTCCAAGATAATTAATTGCTTTGCCTGCCGAAACATTATAAATAGTTACCTTTGGTGGGAAGAATGACAGAGCAACTGTAATGTCGAGCTTTTAAATGTTAGCTTGTTCCTCCATGTTAATGCAATTATCTCATCAGTAACGTTGTAATTAAACGCACCAAGAGATTGTTTAAAAACAATTAACAGAAGACCCAGTACGAATTTTTCCGCAAACTATTTGTATAATTGGGCTCGTCTCCTAAATTAATACATTTATATTTAAATGAAAAACAAAACGCCATTGCTTAGAAAAGGGCAATAAGAGAAAGTCAAAATTAGATTGAGAAAAGCTGTACGATTTAGTCGCTTTCGTTCATTTTCATTTTTAATCATCGTATTATTTTATAGACTCAGCCTCCATAAATTTCGTTTGATTGGTTAACGCCCGAAGCAATACTTGTTTTAATCATAAGTTTTGATTTTATCTTATCGATTAACGTGTAGGACAGATGGAATTTTCAAAATAGAGAGGAGTTGCAGTTCTTTCATAGCCTAGCACCAACCGGCTCTGTTATTTTCAATGAACTTGCTTTTATCTAACAGGTTTAGTGATGTTGCGGTTAATATTATTCAAGAACATCGTCCAGAAACTGGTAAAAAAAAGATTGCAACGTCGAAAACAGAGCTGAATTTACAATGAAAAACATTTGACCAAGTTTTGTCGTGGATTCTGATGTTGTTAATTAACGTGTAATATACTGCAAATTGTTTTAAGGACTCTTTAAATGTCCTTAACTAATCCAAATTGAGCCAATTTCTTTGCAAGATATCAAAGAAGATTTTGAGAGTTAACCCAGGTCTACCCTCACGCTGTCCTTTAGCCGCTGTATTTAATTATTCGTATTACCTATTGTAATAATTAACGCGTACTCGTCCAGGGGAAAATAGCCGGTAACTCTTTTTTTTACTTTTTTTCCCTAATCTATTTTCAGATTAAATTTGAAAACTTTTACCCGCGTCAGGGATTTGGCAGGGAAACTAATCTACAGAAGCAAAATGCTAAGAAATGGGCCAACATGGATCAGTTTCGTTTAAGGAGCTTTTACCACTGCATGTTAGGTTTCAGATTAGTTATTTTAGAGTAATTATGCTATACTGTCAAGTAAGAAAGTTTCTCATTGGAAAATCCTATTCGTTGGTTATCGCATATACGACCATGGTAGAATTCACGAAATAATCCAGTTTTGTGTGGCACTCCAGTTTATTTCTGAAGTTTGTTCTGAAAATGGTAAATACTAATAACAATTTACGCATAGGCCATTTATGGATTACATTTATTAAAAGAGTCAACACGCTTACATGATATGTACGTTAATGTAGTATTCCTACACTGAATGCAAGTATATATCAAAATTAATTCACATAACCCTAACGAATTTACCTAATTTAAATGATTGTGAACCTAACCAATCTAAATTTACGTAACGAAATTTTGACTCCGTGTATAGTTAATGCATTTAATAGTGATAGATCACTGAAATATAAAATGCGTATGTAAGTCTAGTAAATAGGTGCATTAAAATAATTTAAGGTATCAAACAATACCGTACTAAATTGGTAACGCGCTAATTTAACCCAGATTTCTCCATTATTTTTGATCCAACATCTAGCAAGTGTTTCTCCACAAAATCATTTTCAAAAGGTAACTTGAAAAAAGAGAAGTCGATTTTTTATTTAATTATTTTTTCTCTTGTGAGTATGGGAAAGGTACACATCCATGTTTATCTGTAGATTGTGGTATCATTTAGCACACAATGCAGGTAATTGAGTCGTGAATCTTCAATCCTCAATGTAAACTTTCAGAATAAACAACGAATTTATTAAGTACAATTTGTGTTACTTTACACATCAGTGACCAGATTACTGGATTACTGAACACTTTCGAAATGTGCCTTATATGGTGCATCTTTATTTTACCATCACACTGAAATTGAGAGGTAGTACGTGAAAGTACTAACTCTTTCTAACCCGAACGGTATTCTAAAGTTCAGTTTACCTATTCGCTGGCTGGAATACAGACAAATTCATGTTGATTGAAAACGTGTAATAACTGAGATACAATTCATCATTTCTTCCTGTAACTAAAGGTGATTCCAAAGTTTAAAATAAACGTAATACTTTTTACTTTAATAACTTAGAAGTTATCTTTGTGGCACGTTTGCACCTGGAAGTTGTTCGAGAGGCGGGTAATAGTCATAATTTAGGATTAATTATGGTACTTAGAAGCTGATTCCACGTATATTAATGGCTGCTGAGAATTTAGTGGATGCGTCATCTACCATTCACACTAAATAAATAAGCATGGGTGCTTTAGTTAGTTGCTGGACAATACTGAATAAATTACTCACTCCTTTCTCGGTGCTAAACTTGAATGGTAATACCTCTCGCCAGGGTCTATTTCGCCAGCATGCCTTAATTCTCCTTATTCAACAACTGATGTCAATAGGGAATGTAAGATGCGCTATTCGCCCACTTACCGATGCCTGCCAACATACTCTAGGTTCAAACTGTTCCAGTGCTAGTTTGTGCGCTCACACGGAGTGCTAATGAATCGCAGTGAAAGTGATTGGACCTTAAACCATATTCTACCGAGGCGAGTGACCCTACCAATGCGTAGAGTGCGTGTTGTCCAGATGAAGCCGGTTCTTGATATAATTCAAATTGCTGCAAATTATTTATCACCAGTAAATCATCTGTTCAACCGTCTGAAAACATATGCGAACGAGTTTGCTACACACGATAAAACGTTCTTTCAGCTGTTTTTTTCCCTTTCGCATTGCGAAATGGAGAAACCGTAACCTTACTGTCCGTATTCTTCTTCTTAAAATAGAGCAGTTAATCAAAATACACACATTTATTAACATGTTTCATTGCTAAATGTTTGCTAATATCCTGCCTGTGACGTCTGCTAGTTTTTAGAAAATGTTTTCTCATACACCTGTCTATATTTTGTGCTGGTTTAGAAGTAGCACAATCACTAGCATAATAATAATTATTTAAATAATAACATGGAGTAGAACCGGGTCTTTACAAAACGCTGGTAAATGTGCAAACAAGGCTTGCAGATTTTTTTTCACATAAACTTTCAGACGCCGAGTTGAATCAATACACGTAGAGCGTATTTGAATTGTTCGTACTTTGATAAAAGCAAACTGTTCTTGTCGTTGGTGTTTTTTGATGTTGTTGGTGCTGGAATACTGTATTTGTATTGATTATGTAATTGGCCACGTTTCACAGTTTCTAGAAAAAAATTGAAATGTTCCACAAATATTTTTGATAGAATGCAAGGAAAATGTGTCATAGTTACGGGTTTGGCACCTTGCTTTTGTGTTGTATGCAAGGAACGTGCGCCTGGAGACTGGCAATGGAGTTGCAGGCGGAAATCTTTTTAATAACATACAATTTTTAAAAAAAATGCGGTAGGCTCAGTGATATTAATTATACCTGAGTGAAAACAACAGTCAGCTGAAATTTAAATGTATTGCAGAATAAATACCATTAAAGATGCTCAAAGAACTTTAAGATACGATTGCATGCTATTAAACGATATTAATAAGAAAATACTATCTAGTTTTTCCACAAAACTGGATAGTATTTTTATTGATACGTCTGTGCACTGACCACATTACATCTCCAAATCACAAAATTAGTAGTTTATAAGAACGTGAGAAATAGGAGCTGTAGGCCATTCGGCCCTTTGACTCTGTTCCGCCATGCAATATCACGGCTGAATTACTTTAATTCGACTTCCCTACTCCCTCTCCAAATCCCTAAATCCCCTAAATATACAAATATCTATCGATATCTGCCTTGAACATATTCGAGGACTAAACATCCACTGTTACCCTGCATGGAGAACTCCAAAGATTCACAACTATCCAAGTTAAGCAACTTCTTATTCAGTCTAAAATAGTCAAGTCCTTATTCTGAGATTGTGTTCATTAGTTGTTAGCAAGGAAGATCCGCTCCTGCCACCCCACCCTCCTCTCCTTAGTTTCGCCTTTCATCTTAAACTCCAGGTAATGTGGGTGTAGTCTGGTCAATGCCCTCAGTCGAGGAAACGGTCTTCATTATAAGCATACTGAGGTCAAGAATATCCTTATTTAGATTACGAATCTGTGTAGTGGCTCAATTGTGGTGTCGCTAAAGTCCTTTATAATTGCAGCGAGTTTGTGGTATGTTTTAATCCAACTGTAATAAAGCCTGACGTATCATTTGTTCTCGCAATTCCTTTGCTGCAGCCCCATGCGAGTTTCACTTTTGGCTCTACCAAAGGACACGTGCGTTTATCTGAAGACCACAATTCCAGATCCCTTCACTCTTTAAAGGGTATTCTGCTTTTCCATTTTCCCTATCAAAGTGGATAACCAGATGCCGCTACATTACTGCCACGTTCTTGCTCCACCGCATCATCTGCCTCTATCTGTCTAAATACATTCGGTCCTTTCACTTAAATCGTGGAATTAAGGCCTTATATGAAAACATTTCCGAAGGCCAGTAGACTGATACGAAATTAAAATAAACATTTATCTTCAATATATAGAATCGCATTCATCTTTCCGGATGAACTTGGTAAAGTTTAAAAAAGGCTTTACTTTTGTAGCCGTTATCAACCAGACGCCACATTCCCCAATTTACCATAAACATCGCCATGCAGAATGGCGGCCTTTAAACCTAACACGTGTTCTTTATTTCGAAGAAAGCTCAGTTACTTAACGCCAACGTCATGCATATACTCGTTGTGGCCACATTCTTTTCGTTTAGTTCAAGTAGACCGGCCTGGTCAAATTCATAGCGCTGCAAGAAGCTGAAGCCAGTTAACTAGTCCAACTGCTCCTGAAGAAAAGTTGGATTCTTCATAATACAAAAAAATACAAAGTGACACAACTTTTTGTGATGTTTTAAGCAGAGCTTTCTTAATACATTACGACCAATGAGAACGCAAAACGCTTTTAAAAATTTTTATACATTTAACATCAATCCCTCAAGCCAGTAAAACAACGTTCTCATATAAGTTAACAAGTAATTTAATATAGATGAACATTCGCAAGCATGGGAAAGTATATAGAGACTTGAATCAACAAAATTATTCAATTTCCCAATACAGCAGAGCATAGAGTTCTTATTGAAAATTCTGCGTTAACGCGGCGGCAGAGGCATATAGCAACATTGAGGTTGGCAACCTAGCCAAAGTATTCAATGCATCTTCAAAACTTATTTGATCTCTTTTGAAGCGGTGAAATAAATATTTTGTTTTAAAATACCGGTACAAAAGTAGTACATTTACCATCTATTTGATGATTAAGAAAAATGCGAAACATACGTACAAAAGACTAACATGTCCACTTTGACAACGATATTCGATATAAATAGGAGTTGAAAGATATTACGTTTTATTTATGGAAATGCTTAAATAAACTATTATTTTGCAATCCTCTAACATTCTACTATTGACGACCGCGTCCTTCAAATCTAACGTGAAGCATCACTTCCCACTGTATTTTGTTCAGAGATTTGTCGAGGCGGCTAATAAAATGATTGCATGCTCTTTTGTTTGAACTGTTGTCTCTAGTAATATTATGTATAAGGGATTGCATTTCATTTTTCATTCCTCGGCTTGTTAAATCAGCCAGAGCACACGGAGTCGATGTTAAAACGCAAGGAATTAGTCTGAAAATTTTAAAATTAAAAAAAAATCAAGAGGGTTACAACTACAATTAATTGTAGTAACCTTGTGCAGGCAATATCAAACGTGCAGACTGTGGCTTTTTATTATTTGCTTCCTGACAGGTGATAGGTCAGACCGAGCGAAATCACTCGGATTTATTTCTCATTTTCATATTTCCACCATTCTTTAAGACAATTAGAACAGTTTGAGCATTGGCATTTTTTGTAAATTCATTCACGGACGTGGACATCGTTGGCAAGGGCGACATTTATTGTCTATTCTTAATTTGTTTGGGTTTTGTAGCTAACACATTAGGCCTAAATAATTCTTAAGCCTACACTACCATCAGTGGAGTGGCGCGGCCGGCCACTGCTGATACGACCATCGCATTTTGTCCCGCCACTGTTCACGGTAATGCGGCTTCTCCCGTCAGTGAATAACCATGTATAAACGGATCCTTATAATTCAATACATTCATTTGTGTATGTAAAGGAAAGCCTCAAAATTCACGTCTAAGCGCTTCTGACTACTTTGAAATACAAAATACATGTTTGCTACCACAGTGCACGAAATTTCATGAACAAGTCAGGCCCACAGTGTTGGAATTAATTTGTGATGTGTTCCACATAGCGTCGCCAAGAGAGAGCCTACGCATTGGGTACATAATGCGTTTGAAACATAAATTGAACAAGAATGGGAAAACATACTTCAAAAGCATCACATTAAGAGGCACAAGGTGAAAGGGTCAGTTTCGTCAAGCCCTCAGTGTGTAGTTTGAACAACAGCTTGAATTCTGCTGGAAGTTGATGGGACTCTTGCCACTTGGTAGTGAACTTTGTTCCCTTTTTGTCATAGTAGTGATATGGCAGTTCTTTTCCCGTGTTGGGATCCCATGCGAAAGGCCAAAATCCGTACAAATGAATCTCTTCGCAAATGGCAGAAGCCAACGTATACATCAGGATGCCCGTGCTTAAGCGCTTTGGGGACAGCTGTTTGGTTTTCCAGTATCTGTTTAACAGTAAAACAGCAAAATGTTCACAAAACTGTTTTCGATTAAAAAACATCGACATATCGCGGATTTCTTTCTCGAAAAATATAGCCCCTTCGTATAAATGCCCTGCTTCTCTCTTCTTCTCAAGTATTGTCTTTCGATTTGTCTTCCACTCTTTTCTGTAAGCCTTTCAGTACTTTTTTCTTAGTGTTTCTTGGTGTCTGCAACCTTAGACTCTTTGCGCGACCTTCTCCCGCCTCCTGTCTTCTTACATAGGCAATTATATAATCTATATACAAGATGCGCACTCGGGCATTCGTATATAGGCTGTACGTCTACAGCATGCCTAATACCCCGATTATTTCTGTATGGTTCCATCTATGCTTTCTTTCTAGTTATTCTATTCTTAACAAATTCCACTTCTACATATTTCCACCTTCTTTCATGGAGGCCTGGAGATAGATTGGAATTCCGATCTTCTGGTAAATGTAAGTGTAACAATTTCTCTGTCGGCATATGCAGTGCTACAGCGAGGTAGATGTGAACATAGTTTGGGAAGGAATGGAAAGCCACAGGTAGAACTTAGGTTAGCAGGGATGAGGGTCATGGGGCAAAACCTGGGGCTAGGATTGCGTTTGGGATTTCAATTCGGAGCGTAAGGAACCTGGCATCTGCGGTTCTATCTCATCACGGACAAAAAGGTTAGCTCAATGTTCTGATGGGGGTCATCGACCTGAGCGTTAACTCTTGTTTTTCTCTTCACAAAATGGTGTCTGATCTGCTGAGTATTTCTAACACTTTCTGTTTTTATTTCAGAATTCCCGCATCTGCAGTTTTGGTTTGCTTTTCGATGAACTTGAATACATTGGATTAGGTAAGCGAGAGGTTGGTTGGACAGTGCTAGTTGGGAAGGTGGGAGATTCCAGCTCAGCAGTTGAGGGCTAAGGTTCTGATAATCACATGGCTTGAGACAATTTGATCTCCAGTATATGTTTGTCAGCAACAGATACATCAATTATATGTACATAGGGAATAGATCGTTTATTCCAATATTATAAATTGCTATGGCATTTCATAATGCTAAATAATTAACATGAAAAATGCTAATAGATAACTAAACTATAAACATACCTTATACGTAAATATAAATGGTTTATACGTAAATATATAACATTAAAATACTATCAATCCAATTACTATAACTAATTCTGCTAATTTCCAGAGGGATTATTAATAAATACTGAGAAGTTGAAAGCTTTCAATATTCACAACTGAAACTGCCCGAGAATGGGGATAGTAATGGACTTTGGTTTGACTTGTGCCAATCAAAGTGGTGAGTGACCAGGAACAAATGTAAATCTCGTTCTTTAAAATGGCGGAAATCGATAACTCCAGAAAAGTGAAGATAGCAGGGCCTCACAAGTTACTTAGGATATATGGGATGCGTGGGAAACAATTGGTTGGAAAGAATACTACCGGAGATGGTCAAATATTCCAAAAAGGTGGCGAACTGGATTCAAGCACATGGCTTGAAACCATTCTGGGCAGCAATACTAATCAATAAATCGGTAGGAGCGTGTATTTGAGGTCATGTGTCACAAAAGAACAGTTGGAAGATTGCCATTTTCAGGTGCCCTTTCGTGTTTTTTATTTGGAATTATTTCTAAAGGTGGTAACGATGTTATAATTTTAACTTTGAGGGTTATAAGTGAAGCGAGCCAAGGGGTATCGTGGTAACATTTTGTTCGGTCTACGGATTTTGTAGAATGATATAATTGGATATTGCGAAGATAATCAAATGATCAAATGAAAACAAGTACAGAAGTGTAACTAATGAAAACCAAGAACGTCAATTAATGAAATAAAAAACATAGTATACACTTGTTATTCACAAATATGTGCACTACTGACATGGAAAAGTTCCTTACACCTTACTTACTTATTGATATGTTGCATTATGTTCCCAGGCCAGGCCAACTGGACCTTCAGTTGCGCTCTGTGTTCAATAAAAAAATCTACCAACGTTCTTGTTACGGGAGCAGAAGTGTGAAAGAAAAAAGCAGGGATCCAAAGAATGGCTCCATCCAGCTTTTTAAGATTTAGGAAAAACTTATTTCGATCTTGAATTGTTAATAGGTTGTTGTAGTACTTTTCAAGAATACTTGGGTTGAAGGTTGTGAGATTCGTTTTTTTTCCAACATCATTTTCGAAAGTTTCAGTCGGTGCGAAGTTGCAACGGAACACGAAATCGGACTTATCAATGTCAGCTCCACAACTGCTTCCCGTTAGAATCCCACTGTTCCCAACAACTGCACAAGTGTTGTAGTGCATTTTTAATATAGGGGGCACCTCGGGAAGTAATGATCGGAAACCATTGCTTACAGAAAAAACGTATTTGTGATTGGAATAGTCATAGTGCAGCAACTGTCCAACTCGCACGTTTTTCTTAATCAATGTGAAATTTTTAAAAACATCGACATAGCGACTGATATCTTTCCTAAAGCAAAATAAAAAGAGAACGAATTAGTTCAGTTCATTCACGCCTATGGACTTGAATTGCAAAAATAAGTTTCTACGTCTAATAAAATCATTTTCTGTGAAAGCAAGGTTTCACTTGCAGAGAGGAGATCGGATAAAAACATATTGAAAGGGAAAATATATCTTGATTAAAATGTTATAAGTTTGAAATTGGGATCCTTACTGACATGACCATATCATCAGCCATTAAGATTCAGCTGATCATTTTCTTTCAATTTCGCACAATACCTTAAGCTTTATCATTTTGTATCATACCATAACAATATCAGATCTCCGATTGTATTTGTAGGCTGCCCTTTCATGGAAGGAATGAGTGGTGGGAGGCAAGGGCTTGGCAAGGATCCATTTTACACGCTTGAAATAAAGTGGGGAAGTCTTGAAATATGACTAAAGAGAAACGAAGTCTGACTCTGGCAGTTCAGCCACCCTCAGACATTTAAACTTTGTAGATATACCTTTGCTGTAAAAAGGAAGTTACGTTGAAAGTCCACTTTGCAAGTTTGTTGCGGATATTGTTGCTACGGCCACTTCCAACTGGCAAAAATGCAGGATCCAGAAACTTCAAAGCGAACTGTGACCTGCAAAAAAAGTCACCAAAGTTTAATTCGCATTGACCATTACCTCACTATGGCTTCATCAGCATCAGAAAGCTCAAGAATTCAAACTCATTTTCTGCATCTCAACACATCATGATAGAGACTTTTTATTAATATCTTAAAAAGATTACCCGGTCTGATGGGGATATTTATATTTAAACTGAGCAGTTGTTTCTGTCAGAAACTCACTCGTCTTTCCCCTCCGGCACATGACATGTAAATTCTTGTTGCTTTTCTTATCACACAACAATGCCTTTTCCTAGATGAATGTACTCCTTAGATTCTAATTTCTAATTTACGACTGTGTAATCATGGGGACTCCTCTCTATCCTTTCACAACCAAGTGTTTGTTGCAAGAAGGTAAAAAGAAAGCTAAGGATGAATAAGGCTGCTCAGTTGATCAGAGCTCTGATACTCCGGCGCACTTCCACTTTCACCAAGTATATTCTGGAAGCCTCGAATCTTATTGACTCTTTCAGGTGTCTAGATTAAACCAAACATTTTCGTCAATTATTTACAAAATCTCTTAAATGTAGTAATTTTAATCTACGTCTTCTGGTGGTACCAACTCAATAACTTTTAAACATTCTGGTTCACATTATTCGACTGAAGTGTTTTTTTTAAACAGTGCCTTTTTATTTATACTGGAGTATAAATTTCTTCAGTCTTCCCCAAGGTGTTTTCCTTTGTACATTATCAACATTTGCATTCCTGGCAAAGGTTGTTTTTTTTTGTATACACTCTAATATATGTGCCTTACAAAATTTCTTCACCAAAACGTTCCTACCAGTCTATCTCCATGGCCTTGGTAGTTTTGGAATGCACAGGTCTGATGATATATTCCAAAATTTTATTAAATTTTGTAAATTTATTTCTGCACTGTTCAACAATTCATACTTACCCCTTTCCCTCAGAACTTCCTGGAATCTGTTAGAGCTCTCATGAATATTTTCTATTTAGGGTTATCCAGCTTTTCCCCCAGTCCTGAGTACTGCTCTAGCTTTCCAAATTTTGTCATTTTATTGCAGTGTTTTGTGTGGCTCAGGAATGGAGGTAAACAGTGTTCTCAAAGTCCAAATCAATGTAGATCCACTACCTATTTTATTTCCAATTATGTCTGATAATTCCAAAGGTTGTATCAAAAGGATATTTTCCTCTGGATCTATATTAGCTGTTTCTCATTTATCTTTGCTGTACAGATACTTCACCCCAAAAATTTCATAATTTGATTGTTTGTGATGTTCAGATAATAGCCCTGAAGTTGCCCACATCAGATTTGTCTCCTTTTAAAAATGTTGCTAACCTGTAATTCTTAAACTTTCTCAGCTGCATTCATTGTTTGACATTTTAACTTTTCTGGTCTTCATTGTTGCCATGCAGATGTTGACCTGCTTGTGAGTGTTATTAATGTGTTGACTTTTGAGCGCAAAGTTCAGGACTGCATTACAGCTGTGACTATGACAGGGAACTGCCGTATTTCATTGGTTGTTGAAAGTTTTGGATTGAACCAAGGTTGTGAAAGATGCAATGTAAGTGTGAGGCTAGGTTTCTTATGGACCATTGAGTTGAATAGTGCTCATGCTATGTTAATTTAGCCAGCTTAAAAAAATAGATTTAATATTATCCAATGCATTTCTATTCTTGACCAATAACCAACAGAACATCATCTATTCTGTTAATGGGGTTGTTAATTTTAAAATAAGTTGTTTTTATTCAGAAAAATAATCAGAACAAATTGAACTACTCAGCAGGTCAGCCAGTATTTGTGGAGGGTGTAAGCCTGATTGGTTCAGCCTGATGATCTTTCATTAGAATAGCAGTTTAGGTGAAGGTCATCAACTTGAAAGTTAACTCTTTCTCTCCAAAAATGCTGCCTTATCTGCTGAGTAGTCCAATGATTTCTGTTCTTATTTCAGAACTGTGGTATTTTGCCTTTGATCTTTGATTTATTTTCTTGGCTTTGATTAAATATTTATCTCCAGATGAATTTTCCTTTTCCTTAGAAGACAGCAAGGGTGGGTTGCCTCAATTCCGACTCTTTGACCAAACCTGCCCCAGTCCAAAAGGCCCCTATTCCTCTTCTGTACTAATTTTGCACAGCCCTCAATTTCCTAATTTTTCCAAAGGAACACTATCTACCTTGTCTAAAGCTCTTTACCTTTATGACCATTCTAAGTCCTACAGTTTTGATCACTTATTCTAATAACTATCATTTTTGGCTGAATACGCTCCTATGAACCAACATGGGATCTTTTACTGAAGGTGGTTAAAGGAGTCTTCACTCTTAGTCAGCACTAAGGCCACATTGCAACAGACAAACAGTGAAATGAGTTTGAGAAGATGTATTATACTATTTTAGTTCCAACAATTTTCCGCAAACTGTTGTCTGGAAAACTTAAAATTTCCTTAGTATGCATCAGCACAAAGAATTGCCAATGCAATATTGTGGCATGATTTAAAAAAAACTGCATGGTCTTAGCAAAGATACAAAATTTTCTGGAATTGTTCCCGGAAATTAATTGCACTCTGTAAAAGATTTATCAATGCCAATTATGTTTTTAAGGGACGTGCTCATTACGTATGATGATCCCCACTCTATGTTTTCTCCTTTTCCATTTGCATCAACTTCAAGTCAATTTTCCACAAGTTCTTTCAAGCACGAGAGTATAGCTTTCTAATACCTGCAATATTGCAGCATTGGCACGAACCAACGTGTTTTTTCCCTCAGGTACAGCCACTGGCTATATCTGATGGCACAATAAAACCCGGTTAATTGCCCCGTTGTTTATATACATGCTCTCACACATCCACGTCAACAAAAGCAACACGGAAGCATGTGCCGCCTCTCCCCTCCTCCACCCCACTTAAGCCACGGACCATCATCAGGAAGATGCTGTGGGAAGTGGTCAAAATGCAGGACCCCAGCGGTGAGCGATGCGGCTTCAGGAACACCGCCGGGAAGCTGTGCGGAGAGCGGCTGCTAGCTGCACATCCGAAGACTACAATTCGTTTATCCCCCCCCCCCACCCCCCAACATCTGGCATTACCCCCTCCCCCACCTCCCCAACATGGGATTTTACATGATTCGACGCGGGGGCGGGGAATGGATCTAAAATATGCCGACTCAATAGTATTGTCTGATTGGGTGGGGAGAGAGATTGAACATGTCAGGATCATAACACACATCAGATGCAGCGTGCCTGCGCTGCTGCACGGGCCTTCAAACAATATGATCACTGCTTTCTGCAAAAAAAAATAAATGATGCAGACTTTGTGCGTGTGTGAGGAGGGGGGAGGGGGTTGAAGGTTAATCCAATGGCCAATCGATTGCAAAACAAGGCGGGCATCGGGGCTGCATCTGATAAAACGTATAATTGTCCACAGATTTACGGCTGACTTTGATCCAACATTTTTTATAAAGGCGTTTTTTTTACTCACCGAAATCCACTGTGTAACATGTACATTCTAGGGCCCGCCGAGCCCAGATACCTCGGGGTAGCGAAGAGGTTGTCCTTTTTGAGTGAGACATAGCTGATCAATGATAGAATTAGGAGAGCGACGCTTAACATCACCAAACCCAGCACACTCGCCATACGAACCATTCTGCAAATCCTCATAGTGCAGCAGCTCAACAGTAAAACGACAGCAGACCCATATCTGTTCGCTTATCTTAACAAGAGAGGGGGGAAAAAGAAAAAAAAAAGTAAGTCGATTATATTAACAATCTATTGTTCTGGTTTAAATATGTGAAATAAAAATGGACGGAGTCGAAATTCTGCAATGCAGAAGTGGTAGGTGGTTGCGTTGGTGATACGTCGCGTTGCTCTATGGTACCCCCACACTCCACATACACACTGCACCAGCGCTGCTTCCATCTATGCCCCGGCTGCAAGCTAAATGTGACTGGAATAGTGCTCCTCTACTTACCCGACGAGCCTAAGGTTTTCATTAATAAACTCGAAGCAAATGCCTGACTGCATGCTGTACAACAAGACAAGGTTCTGCTTGTTGTTATTTCAACTACTTTGGCAATGTTTCAAATAAAAAAAAGACAATAAAGCAATTGGCCCTGGCTCGCCGTTAAGAAAGAAAGAGACAGATAATTTCTGTTGGGAGAATAGTGGGTTTGGCGAACAGCAAAGAAGCCTGTGAAAAATGTCAAGAAGACCAAAGTTAGGGCAAGGGCAGATAGATGGCAGTTGCAATTTAAAGTAGTCATGTATGAGGTAATTTACCCCACACGCTCAGAATATTTTCTTTGTGCATTCACCCATTCGTTATATAAAGGAATGGGAGAATGCACAAAGAAAATATTCTAAGTGTCTGGGGCAAAAGAAAGATGGAATCAATTCACCTGCCCTCGCCATGCCTCAGTGAATCCAACTTCTAAATCTCTCATTCATGCTTCCCATTTTGCACCCTCTATAAACCTAAGATCAACCATAACGTGTTTCCTATCATGCAACAAATCCTAGCCACCCATTATTCTGTGTTTACTGATCTATGTTGGTTCCCAGTACAGCAATATCTCAGTCTTAAAATTTTCATCCTTGTGTTCGAATTCCCCCGTGGCATCATCTTCCCTCTCCCCCTTTAGGTTTATGAACCTCCTCAGGCATTAAAACCCTTTCAAAGCCTCTCTAGCTGCTGCCCAGCCCCAGTTTTTTGCCTTACCATCAGCACCTCTACCTACTGCAATCAGTAGCCAGAAGAGTACAACAGTTTAGAACATAGAACATAGAAGAATTACAGCACAATTCAGGCCCTTCGGCCCATAAAGCTGTGCCGAACATGTCCCTACCCTAGGAATTACTAGGCTTACCCATAGCCCTCTATTTTACTCAGCTCCATGTACCTATCTAACAGTCTCTTGAAAGACCCTATCACATCCGCCTCAATCACCATTTCCAGCAGCCCATTCTATGCACTCACCACTCTCTGAGTAAAAAACTTACCCCTGACATCTCCTCTATATCTACTCCCCAGCAGCTTAAACCTATGTCCTCTTGTGGCCACCAATTCAGCCCTGGGGAAAAGCCTCTGACTGTCTACCCTATCAATACCTCTCATCATCTTATACACCTCAGTCAGGTCCCCCTTCATCCTCTGTCTCTCCAAGGAGAAAAGGCCGAGTTCCCTCAACCTGCTTTCATAAGGCATGCTCCGTATTCCAGGCAGCATCCTTGTAAATCTCCTCTGCACCCTCTCTATGGCTTCGAGAACTGAACACAGTACTCCAAGTGGGGTCTGACCAGGGACCTATATAGCTGCAACAATACCTCACGGCTCCTAAATTCAATTCCCCGATTGATGAAGGACAATACGCCATATGCCTTCTTAACCACAGAGTCAACCTGTGCAGCCGCTTTGAGCATCCTATGGACTCGGACCCCAAGATCCCTCTGATCCTCCACACTGCCAAGAGTCCTACCATTAATACTATATTCCGGCAACATATTTGACCTACTAAAATGAACCACTTCACACTTATCTGGGTTGAACTGCATCTGCCACTTCTCAGCCCAACTCTGCATCCTATCTATGTCCCTCTGTAACCTCTGGCAGCCCTCAAAACTATCCACAACACCCCCAACCTTTGTGTCATCCGCAAACTTACTAACCCACCCCTCCACTTCCTCATCCAGGTCATTTATAAAAATCACAAAGAGTAAGGGTCCCAGTACAGATCCCTGAGGTACACCGCTGGTCACCGACCTCCACTCAGAATATGACCCTTCAGCAACTACTCTTTGCCTTCTGTGGGCCAGCCAGTTCTGGATCCACACTGCAATGTCCCCTTGGATCCCATATCTCCTCACCTTCTCCATAAGCCTCGCATGGGGTACCTTATCAAATGCCTTGCTGAAATCCATATACACTACATCTACTGCTCTCCCTTCATCAATGTGCTTAGTCACATCCTCAAAAAATTCAATCAGGCTCGTAAGGCAGGACCTGCCCTTAACAAAGCCATGCTGATTATTCCTAATCATATTATACCTCTCCAAATGTTCATAAATCCTGCCCCTCAGGTTCTTCTCCATCAGCTTACCAACCACTGAGGTAAGACTCACCGGTCTGTAATTTCATGGGCTATCCCTACTCCCCTTCTTGAATAAGGGAACAACATCCGCAACCCTCCAATCTTCCGGAATCTCTCCCGTCTCCATGGACGACACAAAGATCATCGTCAGAGGCTCCACAATCTCCTCCCTCACCTCCCACAGCAACCTGGGGTACATCTCATCTGGTCCCAGCGACTTATCTAACTTGATGCTTTCCAAAAGTTTCAGCACCACCTCTTTTCTAATATCTAGATGCTCAAGCTTTTCAGGCCACTGCAAGTCCCCACTACAATCCCCCAGATCTTTTACCGTGGTGAATACTGACGTAAAGTATTCATTAAGTACCTCCGCTATTTCTTCCAGTTTGACACTGGAAAGGATCTCCAAGTCTGAGGGTAATAACTTAATGTCTGATTCATCAGCATCCCTGTTCAATATGTAATTGATATATAATACCAAATGTTATAGAGTCATAGAATACAGAAATATGCCCTTTGGCCTACAAAGCCACATCGATCATCAAGCACCCATTTGAACTCAGCCCATTTTTAGTTTCCCCAGATTACTATCAACCCCTCCCAGATTCTACCATTCACCTACGCACTAGGGGAAATTTACAGTGGCCAATTAATCTGTTAATCTGCAGATCTTTGGGATGTGGGAAGAAACCCAAAAGAAACCCACACGGTCACAGGGAGAATTCCACACAGACAGCACCTCTGCTTGTGATGCACCTGTGCTGTCCCTGACTGGTAGAAAACCAAGTACCCCTTTACATATGGTACTTGGAGACAGCTAGCTATCAATGGAATTAGTAATGCATAGAACTTTAAAATTGGAATAATAAATATAAGGTACCTCTCCTTGGTTGCATGAACATTACCTTGAAAAATATTCTGAACTGGGCTCTCAACTCATAATTATGGTTCTTTTCATCACAGAATGCAAAATTACCACAAGATGCACATATTTTCAGATTAATTATCAGTTCCTATATTGACTGAAGTAACAACTTTACCACCTCAGTTCTTTATTTTCACAAAATTACAGTATGGAGAGAGACTGTGTGGCTCATCAAGTTCATACTATCTCTTAGTAAGAGTGGTACAACCAGTCCTATTGCATGCACTTTCTGTAGCACTGACAATTCTTTCCTTTCAGATAATTATCCAGCTTCCTTTTGAATGCTGCTATTGAATCTGCCTTGACTATTATCCAGAATCAGAATCAGATTTACTATCACTGACTTAGATGACGTGAAATTTGTCGTTTTGTGACAGCAGTATAGTGCAAAGACACAAAATCACGACAAATTACAAAAATAAATAAATAGTGCAAAAACAAAAGGAATAACAAGATAGTGTTCATGGGTGCATGGACCGTTCATAAATCTGATGGTGGAGGAGATGAAGCTGTTTCTGAATTGTTGAGGCAGTACATTCCTGACCTAAGCACGTGCTGAATAAAAATGTTTTACCTCAAGTCACTTTTGGTTCTTTTGCCAGTCAACTTTATTCTATGTCCCACTGTTCTTAATGCCTCCACCAATCGGAACAGTTTCTGCTTTGAGATGTCCTGCCATGGCTTTAAGTACCTTTACCAGTTCCCCTTGCAGCCTCTCTTTTCCAAGCAGCACAAGCTCAGCTGCTCCAAACTATCCACATAACTGAAGTTCCTTGTCCCTGGAATTAATTTAGTAAACGTCTCATGCATCTTCTCTAAAACTTTTACACCTTTCCTAAAGTATAATGCCAGAATTGGATATGATACTGTTTTTTTGGATTATTCAGTGTTTTATAAGGATTCATTGTGACTCTTTTCCTTTGTACTCCATGTCTATATTTCTAAAGCCTGGAATTCTGTGTTCTTTTCCAACCACTTTCCCAGCTTGCTTTGCCACTTTCAATGAACTATGCTCAGATTCCCCAAGACTTCTCTGTTCATGTATTCCTTTAGGAATTGTGTCCTATAATTTATATAGATTTTTCCTAACAAAATACAACATTTCCCATTTCTCCTTATTTCATCTGCCACCCGTCCACACATTCCACCATCTTGTCCTTATGTCCTCGAAGCCTGTCACTATCATGACAGTTTCTTCAAGTTTTGTGTCATCTGAAAATGTGGAGATTGTACCTTGTACACATGTTCACATAATTAATATACATTAAGAAAAGCAGTGGCCATAGTATTGACCCCTGCGGAACTCTACTGTGTATTTACTCCAGTCCAAAAACAACCTCTCTTACTTATTATAACGCAGAAGGAGGATATTCAGCCTATTGGATCCATGCTGGCTGCCAGTAGAGCATTTTCGTCAATCCCATTCCCTCTTTCTTATTTCGCTGTGCCCTTGCCACTTGTTTGATCACACTTACCTAAAAACTTTCCTTTGATTCTTTTGCCACTTACCTCTGTAAAGGCATAATTTACGGTAGACAATTAACCTAGCAGTGCTTCATTGGGGTAACGTGGGGGGGGGGGGCACGGGGTAGCCAGAGCACCCGATGGAAACCCAGACAGTCAAGCAGAGAATGTGCAAACTCCACACAGGCAGCACCCAAGATCAGGATTGAATAATCCAGGATCCCTGGAATTCTGAGGCAGCAGCACTAACTGCTGTGCTACCATTCCATCACCTCTGTTACAACTCTGATATTATTTTCTGTTTCCTATCGCTCAGCCAATATTCTGCCCATGATGCCACAGACCCTTTTATTGCATGGACTTTTACCTGGTACCTGATCAAATGCTTTATTTATTACATCAACTACATATTCCTCTTCGACTTTCTCTGTTACTTCATCAAAAAGCTCTATCAAAATAATTGGACATGAAATGTTTTGTACAAATCCATGGTGGTTTTCTCTATTCAGTTCACTCTTACCCAAGAGGCTTGTAGCTCTGTCATTGATTATTCTTTCTATAGCTTAAACTGACTGCCCTGTACGTACTGGATTTATTCTTACACCCTTATTTTGAACAAATGTGTAACATTTGCAAATTTTTCAGTCACAGGGATCACCCCTGAATCTATAGATATCTGGAAGATTATGGCTTGGGCCTCTGCAAATTGCTCCCTTATTCCCTCAGCAACCTAGCGACCACAGCATTCCATCTGAATCAGGTGATTAAAGCACTTTCATTTTGGCAAGCCTTTCAGGTACCTTCTTTTTGAACTCAACTAGAATCTCTATGACATTGTCCATTGCTAAGAGTTTAGCAGCATCTTCTTCCTTGAAACCAAATGATGTTAAGTACTCATTTAGTATTTCATACATACTCACTGCTTCCATCAGCAGGTTTCCTTTTCGTTCTCTGTTTAGACATCTTTCCTCTTCCAAACTTTTTCCTGCTTATGGGCATATAGAATAGTTTCCTTTAAAGTTTGCTTTTATCATACTCTCTGCCTCTCTCATTTCCCCTCTGAGCTCTCTATAACCAGCCTAGTTGTGATATGTGCTAACAATCTGGTATCTGTCATATGCTCAATATATGTTTTAGAAAATAGAACATTACAGCACAGCACAGCACAGGCCCTTCGGCCCACGATGTTGTGCCGACATTTTATCCTGCTCTAAGATCTATCTAACCCTTCCCTCCCACATAGCTTCCCATTTCTTTATCATTCATGTGTCTATCTAAGAGTCTCTTAAATATCCTCAGTACTTACTCAGTATTTTTGCAGTCACTTGGGTGTCCTGGCTTTAATTTCCTTGCATTTCTTTTTCTTTGAGTATATACTTAGATTGTAGCTGAGACATCTCCACCTCAAATGCCTCCCATTATTCAAGTACCATTTTATATTCTATTTATCTGTGCTATCCTTGTATTTCTATGCTCATTTCTATGACCATTGCCAAGTGGCATGGGGAGTAAACTGAAGATTACAACCTTTGAGCTGCTGCTTTTTAATATCTTTCTAAACTCTTAACAGAAGATGTTCCACCAAGTAGCTGACATACTGCATGTCACTTGACCTTGACAATAATGGGAGCAGCAATAACGTTTGGAGAGAAAACATAATTTTAAGATCTCCAACAACCAATTTTTTGGTGCAACCAGTACATGTAAAACAGTAGCCCACTTTCTAGCAAATAAGAGACTTGATTATACCAGAATTGAGCCTGCAAGAGTTGCCTCACATACGGCACACGATTGTCGGGAGCATATCAGACAACGTGCGCTATTTATGTTACGAGATCATTAAGATTACTCATGCATATTGCTGTAACGACTCATGCTACTTATTGTCTGAATGCATGTCAAGGAAATGTTGACTATTGTGCATACCTGCTGCCCCTTAAAGGTCACCAGCATCTCTTGAAGAGAAGGTGTATCACTGGAGAAACAAGTATTAAAAGGATGCTTTTCTAAAAATACTCAATGAATCAATTCGGGAGATAATGGGAAAAAATTACTGAGTAGGTCAATCCAAGGAGCACTGAACCCAATAAATTTAATGATCTAATTAGAGTTAAGTTAAGAATATGCTTCTCTTAATCATTGCTCTGTTATCAAAATACTCAATATTCTGAGGTGGTACTATTAGCATGACACCAGACCTCCTTCTCCAAATGTCCAAGGCCATTTTGACAATGTTGCCCAAACCATGACCTTTGTAAGATCAGCAAGTGCATCAGAATGCCGTTACCTGCAACACATACTCCCACTTCACAGTAATAACTGTTGTTTACATATAACTCACATATAATTGACGTACAGAGAGACAATGGGTGCAAGTTCATCGCTCCCTGAAGGTGGCGACAAGGTAGATAGGCTAATGAAAAAGGCATTTGGTATGCTTGCCTGTGTAGGCTGAGCCATTGAGAATAAGAATTCGAACATCATGTTGTAGTTGTACATAACAATAGTTAGAATGCACTTATTGTGAACAGTTCTGGTCCCCACACTACATTTGGTAGGTAAGGATTTGGTAGCAATAAAGAGAGAATGCAGCATTTGATCAAGTATAGCATTGAGGAGTTCTGGCTAAACTGGAGTCAATGGGAATCGGGGGGAAAGCCCTCCTCTGGTTGGAATCATACCTGCATCATCAATAACCTTCCTTCAGTCATAAGGTCCAAAGTAGCAATATTTGCTGATATGTTCAGGACCATTTGTGATTCCTCAGCTAATGAAGCAGTCTACATCCAAATGCAGCAAGACCTAGATGGCAAGTAACATCTGCACCACACAAATGCCAGGCAATGATGATATTCAACAAGAGAAAATCCAGGTATCACCCCCGATATTCAATGACATTACCGTTCCTGAATCCCCCACAATCAATATCCTTGCAGTTACCATTGACCAAAAACTGAACTGGAGTAGCCATTGCACAATGTGGCTACAAGAGCAGGTCAGAGGCTAGGAATCAATTCACCTCCTAACTCCCCAAAGCCTGTCCACCATCTACTAGGCTCAAGTCAGGAGTGTGATGTAATACTTGCCTGAATGAGTGCAGCACTCAAGAAGCTTGGCACAATACTGGACATAGCAGTGCCCTTGATATGCACCCCATCCACATCCATTCACTCACTCCACCACTGACACACAGTAACAGCAGTATGTACCATCTACAGGATGCAATGCATCACCAAGACTCATTAGACAGCATCTTCCAAACCCGCGACCGTACCAGTTAGGAGGACAAGGGCAGCAAAAGCGTCGGGACACCACCACCTAGAAGCTGCCCTCCAAGCCACACACCGTACTGACTTGGAAATACATCGCCATTCCTTCACCATTACTGGGTCAAAATCCCAGAACTCCCTCCCTGCAGCAATTTAAGAAGGCAACTCACCACCACCTTCTCAAGGGCAATTCGGGATGGCAATTAAATGCTGGCTCAGCTTGTGAAGCCCACATCCCTTAAAAGAGTCATAATTAAAAAAGAAGAGATTCACCAGGATGTGGCCTGGAATGGAGGGCTGTAGTTAGAAGGAGAGATTGGATAGACTGGGTTTATTCTCACTGTAACGTAGGAGGCTGAAGGGCGTAACCCTATAGAGGTTTCTAAAATTATGAGGGGCACAGATACTCAAAATCTTTTTTTCCAAGGGCAGGAGAGTCCTTTTCCCCATCACAAATGTAGCCAGATCCCAACTGCTCTATTATAACAGCTATAGCACACTATTCCACTCCCCTACCCCACCTCTTCCGATCTTATTTCCAGATCAGGAGTCATCCTTGGTAAGAATTCTACCAAAGAATTCTCTGTCCTGCCTATAGGCTGGGTAGTAGAAAGACACCAGAGAATTAGAAAAAAGTTATGTAATTGATCCCCAGTTGTTGCAATTGATGCAATCATGAAGAAGGCACACCAGCGGCTCCACTTCATATGGAGTTTGAGGAGATTTGATATGTCACCAAAGACTCTTGCAAATTTCTACAGCTGTATGGTGGAGAGCATTCTGACTGGTTGCATCACCGCCTGGTATGGAGGCTCCAATGTGCAGGATCGAAAGAGGCTGCAGAGGGTTGTAGACTCAGCCAGATCCATCATGGGCATAACCCTCCCCGCCATCGAGGACATCTTCAAGAGGTGGTACCTCAAGAAGGCAGCATCCATCATTAAGGACCCTCACCATCTGGGACATGCCCTTTTCACGTTACTACCATCGGGGAGGAGGTACAGGAGCCTGAAGACCCACACTCAGTTTTAGGAACAGTTTCTTCCTCTTTGCTATCAGATGTCTGAACGGTCCATGAACCCATGAACACTACTTTATTATTCCTCTTTTGCATTATTTATTTATTTTTGTGACTTACAGTAATGTTTATGTCTTGCTCTGTACTGCTGCTGCAAAACAACAAATTTCATGACATATGTCAGTGATAATAAACCTGATTCTGATTATTGGCTTCAAATCATATGAAATCTCATGGTCAAACATGAAGAAACCTCCTGCTGATTATCACCTATTGATTTCCCTCCACTGAAGAATGCTCTTCCGTCTTGAATGCCATTTGCAAGAAACATGAGAGGTACCCAAGGTACAGGCTGCACTCCCACTGAATGCCTGTCCTGCTTTTTCATGGACATTCTAGAGCCTGTACCTCCCTCTGTATTAAGTTTCCACATTGACAGTGGTAGTCTGAATCATTCATTCCGTCCATCACTGGAACAATGTGGCAGCAGAGTGTACCACCTACAAGATACACTCCAATAACTATCCAAGGCCTCTTCAACTGTGCCATCCAAACCCATGACCTCTGCAAGAGCAGCAAGTACATCTGGATGCCACTGTCCCTCCTCAAAGTCATGTCCTGTTTTGACTTGGAAATATATTGTCTTTCCTTTGTTGTTGCTGTGAAATGATGTAAATCTCTGCTATACCTACTTTGGGAGTACTTCAACTATACAAAAGCAGCAGCAGTTCATGAAGATGGCTCTTTTCCACCTTCACAAGGGCAATTAAGGACAATTAATAAAAGCTGACAATCAATAAATTGCTGGCGATGTCTAATTCCCATGTATGTACAAATAAAGGGATTAGCAACTAGCATGCAAAGTAAACCATAAGCCACCAACTGGAATGTATCCCCATCTGGTTCAGTCTAGCCATCCTGGAAGAAATTTGTCATTTTTACTCTATTAATGACTTCAAACTAACCAATGTATTTGAACATAGAACACAGAACGAGAACAGTAAAGTACAGGAACAGGCCCTTTGGCCCACTATGTCTGTGCCGACCATGACGCCAAGCAAAACTAATCCCATTTGCCTGCATGTGGTCCATGTCCCTATACTCCCTGGCTGTTCATGAGTCTTAAGCATTGCCATGTACTTGACCTCATCCTCACCAATCTATGATAGCATTTGTACGAATAATCACTGCACAGCCCTTGTGGAGACAAAATCCCATCTTCACACATTGCAATGGGATGGACTCATAATAGGTCGAGCAGCTTCAACGGGCATTCATCAGGCACTGTAGAAATGCATAGTACCACAATGTATAATGTTATGGGCTGGCATATTCCTTTCTCTATCATTACCTTCAAGTCAGCAAATCAACCAAATATAGCTTAAAATATGGTGCTGACTGGTGAAGGTACTACAGAAAACTACATACATTTTAAACAACAAAGGCAGCATGTAATGGACAGACCTGAGTGATTTCAGGACCAAGAGGTCAGATCAGAGATTTGCAGTCCTGCCACATCTAGTTGTGAATGCTGGAGGACAGCTCAACAGCTAATGGGAGACTCTAAGAATACTCCCATCTTCAACTATGGTGGGGGCCAGTAGTGGGTGCTAAAGACAAGGGTGAAGCATTCATAACCATGGTCACTCAGAAGTACCATGTGTATAATTCATTTCAGCTTCCTCTTAAGATCTCCATCATCATGAAAGCTCGACTTCAGCCAATTCAATTCATGCCATGGAATAACAAGAAATAGCAGAGAGCACTAAATACCGCAAAGGCGATGGGTCCAGACAACATCTGGCTGAAGTACTGAAGACCTGAACTTCAGAACTAATTCAACCAGTTCCAGTACAGTTACCACATTGTCATCTGCCCAACAATGTGGACAGCTGCCCAGGTAAATTTGATTCATAAAAAGCAAGACAAAACTACTCTGTCTAATTACCACCCGATCAGTCTACCCTCAAGCATCAGCAAAGTGATGGAAGGAATTGGTGACAATCCTATCAAGCAGCATCATGTCACCAACATACTGCTGTTCAGTTGGGTTTCATCAGCAGTACTCAGCTTCAGCCCTCATCACAGCCTTGGCCCCAACGAGGACCCAGGAGCTGAATTCCAGATGCAAGGTGAGAGTGACTGCCCTTGACATCAGGGCAGCATTGACCAAATCTGACATCAAGACAGTGCCCTATACCTTGTCATCTTCAGCTGCTTCACCAATGACTATCTATCATCATAAGGTCTGAATTGAGGACATTCAATGATGATTGCAAATGTTCAATTCCACTTGCAACTCCTCAGCAAATAAAGCTGTCCACATTTGCCCATTGCAAGACCCAGATAACACTGATGCATGTGCTGATAAGTAGAAAGTAACATTTGTATCACAACATTTCCAGGCAATGATCATCTCCAACAGGAGTCTAACCACTTACCTTGGATATTTAATAGCATTGCCATTGCCTAGTCCCCTATCATCAATATTCCAAATGGCTAGGTTGGCCATTTCAAAGGGAATTTAAGAGAATGTAAAGTGACACAAGGAAGAAACTTTTCATAAAACTTTATATGATCTGGAAAACTTTCAGGGTTATGGGAGCATGGGATTAAATGGATAACTTCCAAAGCATCTACAATGATATGATTCCATGATACTTTTAACTGGCTGTTTCAATTTAATTAACTGTTAGCTAAATTTAGCAGGCTTCAGTACATGTTCTGTCTAATTACTGGCTCAGAAAGACTATTGTGCAAGAATATTCCTGGTGTATTTTCTGCTGTGCATGTTCTGTTGCATTGAAATCAATGAAACTGAAGATTAGGAAGTGAGTACAGATACTCTTGCATCCATTTAGTGCTCATGATTAAAGAATTTCTCCACCCACAAAATTTTGCCCACAAAAATGTATATGCCAGATAAGTGCACATTACAAATTTTAAATCACATTTATAATTGATATTATTTATTATACTGAAATATTTGTTTTTTTTACAGAAATGTTTGATATAATGTCCTTAGCTTCAACAAGGAGCTTTTAAATGTCCTTTTCTTGTATACTTCCATATGTACTTAGTTAAGAGGAGAGGCTAGCCAGGCTGGGTTCCTTTTTCTTTGGAACAAAGGGGAGATTTAATTGAGGTATATAAAATTATGAGAGGCCTAGATAGGGTAAAGGGGAAGGTCTATTATTATCCTTCAAATATATTATTATCAAATATCCTTCATTAGGCTCTTAAGTTTCAGGCAATTGGTAAAAGGAATTAAGGGAAGTTGAAGAAATCTTTTTCACTCAACAAGTCATGGGGAACTGGAACTCATGGCATGATAAGGTGGCAAAAATAGAAATTCTCATAATGTTTAAAAAGTAGTTGGATAGCACTTGGAAAAAATGTAACCTACAAGACCAAGGACCAAGTGCTGTGTGGTGGCATTAACCTAAATTGTCAATATTTGATAGAAATGGACATGATGGACTAAATGGCTTCATGTAGAATTAGCTTTTATGACTCTAATACTTTCTGCCAAAGTTCTAAGCCAGTAGTGGGAGTTTAAGTACCAGTTGTTCAGCACCCCTAGTAGGAGTTACCTCACACTAGCTGTTGCTGGCCATCAGCAAGTAAAGGTGCAGTGGCTGACATTACAATTACAACCTCAAGGGCAAAAGAGATCTAATCAAAAGATCTGCTGTACTTGTGACTTTTCTCAGTGAATCATAAATGGCCATTCTCCTGTATGAGCTAGAAGAGATTCACTGTTTCAATATGCAATGGAAAATAGTTTTAATGTCTAAAGAGAGAAAATAGATTCAGAACCAGTTTTATTATCACTGACTTATATGTTGTGAAATTTGTTGTTTTGCGGCAGCAGTACAGTGCAATGACATAAAATTACCATAAATTACAAAATAAATAAATAGTGCAAAAAAAAAGAATAACCAAGTAGTGTTCATGGGTTCATGGACTGTTCAGAAGTCTGATGGTGGAGGGGAAGAAGCTGTTCTTAAATCATTGAGTGTGGGTCTTCAGGCTCCTGTACCTCCTCTCGGATGGTAGTAACGGGAACAGGGCATGTCCCAGATGGTGAGGGTCCCTAGTGATGGGTGTTGCCTTCTTCAGGCACCACCTCTTGAAGATGTCCTCGATGGTGGGGAGAGTTGTGCCTGTGATGGAGCTGGCTGAGTCTACAACCCTCTGCAGCCTCTTGCAATCCTGTGCATTGGAGCCTCCGTACCAACCTGTGATGCAACCAGTCAGAATGCTCTCCACTGTACATCTATAGAAATTTGCAAGAGTTTTTGGTGACATACCAAATCTCCTCAAACTCCAAATGAAGTAGTCGCTGGCATTCCTTCTTCGTGGTTGCCTTAATGTGTTCAGCCCAGGATAGATACTCCGAGATGTTGACGCCCAGGAACTTAAAGCTACTCACCCTTTCCACCACTGACCCCTCAATGAGGACTGGTGTATGTTCTCCTGATTTCCCCTTCCTGAAGTCCACAGTCAATTCCTTGGTCTTGCTGACACTGAGTGCAAAGTTGCCGTTGAGATACCACTCAACTAGCTGAACTACGTATCTTACTTCTGTACACCTCCTCATCGCCATCTGACATTCTACCAACAACAGTAGTGTCATCAGCAAATTTATAGATGTGGTTTGAGCTGTGCTTAGCCACACAGTCACGAACGTAGAGAGACTGGAGCAGTGGGCTAAGCACGCATCCTTGTGGTGTGCTGAGAACAGCATTAAAATTGGAGATGAGGTAAGAAAACTGTGTCTGCAGGAGCTTATCCATTGCAGGCATGCTATGTTGGCGTCGGAAGAGTGGCGACACTTGAGGGCTGTCCCCAGCACATTCTCAGTAATGCAAAAAGACGCATTTCACTGTGTTTCGATGTACATATGACTAATAAATGAATATCTTATCTTACCTGCTCGTGGACAAGATTTTTGTCTGCTTGACATCATAGCTACTCTATCTAATTTTCATTGGTTAAGACTAATTTCTGCTCGTGTAAGTGACTCTCTTACCATGTCCCCACAGTGTACGTAAGGCTGTAACCTGTGACTGTGATAATTAATACATTCAAAGCACCTTACTGCCATAAACACACATTCTCATTTCACTCTTATATGATACAGATGTCAGAAAGAGTTGTAACATTGAGGGTGTTTACTGTGTCTAGTGCTCCAGCATTCTCAGAGATTTTGGTGGAGGTTATCTTCCCTTGAATAATGGAGAGTAAATTCATGCTCTGGCACCCTAAACAAGTTCTGATTTATAAAAATGCTCAGTGGTGTCAGGCAGTCAATTCAACCTCAACTACCAAATAAGACCATTATATTGAATATATTTTAATGATCTCATCAAATTAGCTGAGGTAACTGAGGACTTGTACACCCACACACCTCTGGACATAATGCTGGAATGTTACTCAGGTCCACATCATCTATTGTACAGACTGAAATGAAAAGACATGGGTTTATGTGTCTATGATCAACTCGTCCATCACAAACTCTGGACATGTCATGTCCCACTCGCAGGCTAGACTCATTAGATGTAGCAATGTAATGGTGTACAGGTGGGAAGGAGTTGTCCTTGGACTCCTCAGCATTAACCTCAGGCTTCTTGAACTTTCATAGCATCACGACAATTATGGTCAAGGAAGCATCCTACTGATTTTCACCTACTGTTGTCCCTAGCTGGTGAATCAGTGCACTTCCGTGTTGAAAAATACTTGCAAGAGGCACAGACAACAACAGGGGCCAGAATTTATTCTGGGTGGGGATGAGTATTCTTTGTAGCACAGCTGCTGACCAGGCTGACTGAATCCAGAGTCCAGACTGGATCTGTGGTAGGGAGAAAGCAAACCAATGTACCTAATGCAGATGTATCAACATTGATAGGAGTGATTCCACACAGCTCTTGTGGAGACGAAGCCCATAATAACACAGAGGACACCTTCCACTTTGTTGTGCTACTTGGGAAAGGTTCTAGTCAGATCTAACAGTTCAAAACTGGCATCTATGGGACATCATGGACTAATAGCAAAAGCAGAAATGTATTCCACCACAATCTGTAACCCCTTACCATTAAGATTAAGCCAGGGGATCAACCCTGTTTCAAAGAAAAGTGCCAAAAGGTATGCTGGAAACAACATCAGGTCTACCCAAAGATTTGATGCCAATGTAGTGAAAGTATACCACAGGACTTATGTTAAGTAGACAGAGCTAAGTGATCTCACAACCAATAGATCAGAGCAAAGCTCTGCAGTCCTACCACACATTTACTAGTGAATGGCTGGTGGACATTCAAACAAGTAACATGGCAAGGAGACTCCAAGAACATCCCCATCCTCAATGCTGTGAGTAGCCAAGTATCAAGTTAAAGCTGATGCTTTATCTTGATACTTGGCATTTGTAAAGTATCTTTAAAAAATCTGTCTTTAAATAGAGTGATCAACTGAGCTTCCACAGCCATTTTAGTAGAAACAGAATTCATAGTCATACAGCAATGGATAATCAAATCAAATGGATAATCTATCACAGCTTTCTCCTGAGATCCCCATCATTGTAGATGAGAGGCGATTTGATAGAGGCCTATAAGATTATGAGAGGCATAGATAAAGTGGACAGCCAGCACCTTAATTGTAGGGTGGCAATGGCCAATACCAGAGGATATCTGTTTAAACTGATTGGAGGAAAGTTTAGGAGAGATGTCAGAGGTAGGTTTTTAACACAGAGAGTGGCAGGTGCCTGGAACGCACTGCTGGGGGTGATGGTAGAGGCTGATACAATAGGGACATTTAAGAGACTCTTAGATAGACACATGTATGTAAGAAAAATGGAGGGTTACGGGCTGTGTAGGAGGGAAGGGTTAGATTGGTCATGGAATAGGTCTATGTAGGTCAGCACAACATCATGGGTTGAAGGCCCCGCACTGTGCTGTACTGTTGTATGTTCTATCACAGAAGTAGTCCAGCCAATTACATTCATTCAGGAAATAGATGAGAACACTGGATGTAGCAATGGCTAGGGGACCAGACAACATCAGGGTCCTGGTTCATCAACAATTACTCAGCCTCGCCAACCACAGCCCCCACCAACACCCCCCCCCCCACCCCACCATCACAGATGCTGCTTGGCCCACTGAGTTCCTCCAACAGTTTATTTTTTGCTCCAGATTCCAACATCTGCAATGCCTTGTGCCTCCACTTGCATTCCTGAGCTAGTTGCACCTTAGGCCAAGCTCTACCAGCAGTTATAACACTGACGTGCACCCAGGAATGTGGAAAATTCCCCAGCCGTATTCTCTGTAAAAACAATCCTGTCATGTACTGCCCAAGCAGTTTAATCTCAATTATCAGCAAAGTGCTAGAAGGTGTTGTTAATAGTGCTAAGAGATGGCATTTATTCTCCAATAACATACTCATGTATTGGAGAATAACATACTCTGTTATTGTTTTTACCCTGTACTACCTCAATGCACTGTGTAATGAATTGATCTGTATGAACGGTATGCAAGACAAATTTTTCACTGTACCTCGGTACAAGTGACAATAATAAACCAATACCAATATATTCTTAATTTGGGTTTTGCCAGGATCACTTTACTAATTAGTTGAGTTTGAGTAACTGCCCCTAACATCCTGGTAACATTTGACCAAACGTAGTATCAAACACCTCTGGGAAAACTGAAGTCATTGGGCATCAAAGGGTTTGATCACTCCTCTGATTGGAGCCATAACATTGCACAAAGCAAGATGGCCGTGTTTGTTGGAAGTCAATCGTCTCAACCACATGTCCTTGCTGTAAGGTTCGAGACACAAGACTGCAGATGCTGGAATCTGCTGTGAGGTTTCTCTGGGCAGTGGCCTAGGCTCAATTATCATCAGCTGTTTCATTGATGACCTTCCTTCCATCATAATCTCAGAAATGAGGAAGTTCACTAATGGTTGCTTAATTTGCATCTCCATGGAAAATAAAGCAGTCCATGCCTGCAAGAACTAGACAACATTCAGACATGGGTTGGTAGGTGGCAAGTAACATTCCCTCTGTTAAGGTGCCAGGCGATGACCATCTCCAACCAGATGGAGTATGATCACCTACCTCTGACATTCAGTAGCATTACCATTACTGAGGCCCCCAGCATTCAATATCCTGGAAGTCATCATTAAGAGATTCAACAGTTATATAAATATAGTGGCATTATATCCTGTGGTGAGTCACTGACCTCCTGACAGCTCAAAGCCTTTCCAATGTCCTTAAGACAGAAGTCTAGAGTATGGTGAAATACCCTCACTTGCTGTAATGAGTGCAGTTACAACAGCACTTAAGAAGCTCAACACTATTCAAGACAAACAGCTGTGTGATTGGTGTCCCATCCACCATTTGTAGTATGAAAGGCCAGGGGTCAGATGACAGTGACAACACTACTGACCCCCATGGTCGGATGATAGCATTGCCCATCGGGTCAGAAGCTACACCACTGTCAATCAAGGGTTTGGCTCTGCCCCACCCATTAAGAGCACACCTAAGGATTGGCTTGGTAGCACACCTTTGTTCTTGACCCTGAATCATTGGCTTGCTTGAATTACCTGAACGGGCTCCACCCAGTCTCAGCCCTATAAAAGACGGTACACGTGGACAGCTCTCTCTCTTTTCCGATTGCTGCTGGGGTTGAGACCACAGGTGAGAGGATGCACTTCCACAGGGGTCTAGGAGCGTCCTAAGTAGATTCCCAGTAGTGTAGAGCCATTGTTTGTCCAGATTCAGGGGGTTCAGACAACGTATTTGTTCGTTCCCTGATCATTTGTACTAGTTCGTTGCGCGTGTGAGTGTGCGTGCGTGTGTGCACTTCACCCCTGTTGCAACTTCCCCCATGTTTCGCGATCACCCGAGTGTGAGTGTGCATTTGTTCCTTCACGTTCTGTTCCCGCGTCGGTCTTTGTAAATAAAATCCTCCTTTTAAAGTATAAAGACTGTGTGTCCAGATACCTCTATCTTTAAGATCCAAAAGAACCTTTCTCATAACACCATCCTAACCATTCATTCATCCCACTACTGTCACACTGTAACTGCAGTATGTGGCATATAAAAGTGCACTGCAGTCATGATGAGAGCACCTCCTAAACCTACGACCTTTCCCACCTAGAGGACAAGGACAGCAGGTATATAGGAATACCACCTTCACATGTACTTCTCCAAGTCACTCACCATCCCAGCTTGGAAAGCTTTCGCTGCTCCTTCATTGCCACTGGATCTAAATCCTGGAACTCCCTAACCAAGATCATTGTAGATCTTCAACAGAAGAACTCCAGTCATTCAAGAAGGTAACTCACTGCCTCCTTCTCAAGAGTAAATGCTGGCCTTTCCAGCGATATTCACATCCTGAAAAATGAATTTAATAAAAAAAATAACATCTACATCCTGTGTAATAATTTTGACTTAAATTTCCTATCCTTGCATTTTTAATCTTTCCTGATGGGTATATGTTTCCATTTCAGGTATCATGCAAATATATCATGCAATATTTTCATTTTCACTTTTATAATAATGAAGAACAAAACTCCTGTTGTAGTCTAACACAGCTTCTCTGCTTTTCAGTTGTATCTCTCTGGGTATGAATCCTATACCCCTCTGATTAACTCATGGCCTTAGTAGTTTGCATTATTACTTTTAGTAATTTGCATATCAATAGCCCTGGCCTCTCTGTTCCCCAGTCTCATTAAGACTCTTAGCTTTGAAAAGTTTATTATTTCCTTATCTGTTCCTATCAAAATGTGTCACCTCACATTACATTGAAGTTCATTTGACGATTCATGGTCTTGTCCATGCTCCATGGTAGTTGCAAACTTCCATTGTATTGACTAGAACTACCTGGTTTGGTATCAGCTGAAAATTTTGAAACTGCTTTGAATTCCTAAGTCCAACTCATTTGGAAAATCAAGAATCACTTTGGTCATATTACCAATTCTTATGGAGTAATGCTCCCCATCTTTTGCTGGTCTAGTTGACATCCGTTGCATATGTTTTGGAGCCAACTTGTAATTCATTCTGCTGCTTGTCTCTGGTCTCCACATATTGTGGCCTTGATTATTAGTTTGCCATGTAGTATTTGATCAAAGACCTTTTGGTATATTATGTCCACTATATTAGCCTTATTCTTCTTAATTACCCTTAGTTTCACCTTTCTTCAATATTTGTGGATGACTCAATTCAATGGCCATGGAGAAGTAGGAGTCAATCATGGGTCTGGATATGCATTTTGTGGGGAATTTTATCCAGTTTGCTACCACCAAGGCACCAGCAGATGAGAGTCACCCATTTTATTACATTGCAAAGTGAATGTTGCTCTTGATAACATCATTATGAATCACCTCTTCAGCTTTCTAATGAGAAAGAGACACCATTCACAAAAGTTCCAGTTTGTGTGTGAACAGGAATAAATATTCACCAAAAAACTGGAATTTGCAGATCATATTGTTATTCTGATTCTTGACCTTTTTTCTGTGTTCACTCTAAATTTCAGAGGTACTGTCAGATGTCAAGGAAGTAAAGGGGTAGCACAATGGTACTGTCCTTCCTGTGATCATATGGCTTTTCACCCAGTGCTCTGGTTTCCTTCCACATTCCAAGAAAGCATAGGTGGTTAAGTTAATTGGCCACTGTAAGTTACCCCTTAGTGTTGGTGGGAGAATCATTGGGGTATTAATGGGATGTGAGAAAGGACAGTTACAGTGAAAGAATTTGGGGAATGGGATTGATGGAAATCCTCTGAGAGGTGGCAGGCATAGATTTATGAGTTGACTGGCTTCTATAGGAAGGATTCCAGCAAAAATAGCCTCATTGAGTCTACATCTTTTGAAAAACCATATCTTTAGAATCATACAGCATAGAAACAGGCCCTTTGGCCCACCACATACATGCCAACTGTTTTGCCCATCTACATAAATCCAATTTACCTGCATTAGGTCCATATCCCTCTATTCCTTGCCTATTCAACTGTCTGTCTCAATACTGCTTAAAAGTAATGATTGTATCTGATTCCTCAGGCAGTAACCACTTTCTGTGTAAAAAAACTTACCCCTCAGACCCCCTTTAAAACTCCTTTTGTACCTTTGTACTTCATTGTTCAAAATGGCATTATGGGGTTGGGAAGAGTGGAAATTATTAACCAGTATTAAACTGGGCCAATTCACTTCCAACTACAGTACATACCATGATCACATTGAATGGTGGGACATCTTAAGAGGCCAGGCGGCCTACTCCTGCTCACGTTTTCTTGTATTTATATAATGTATGGACTTAGCATGGATATTGGGAACAAAACACCAGAAAGTTATTTTGGGTGTTAGGTATTTGGCAGAAAACAACTTACATTTATAGTTCCAAAAGCAGCCAAAAGCAGATGGTTTTACTGATCAAGATCCAGTTCTAGCAGTCTTATTTTATTGTTCTATATATCACAGTATAGCATTAACTTTTAACTACTTTGTAGAAATGCACTGACTATGAAAGTGACTTGTTTACCCTTACTCCTTCATGCCTTTTTAAATCCTTCTGAGGATAAGTCACTTCCATTCATTGTATATTTCTATGTATTGTTCAAAATATCCATTGTTAAAAAAGAGACAAAGCACTCATCATCTGCTGACAGTAATATCTAGTCTATATTCAACTGAACTGAGCAAATGTCTGCTATAATCATTTCCATCTTCGTCACTACAGTTGGAAACACAGAAGAGTGTCATTCCTGAATGTATCTTCATTTGAAACAAATTTTCATTTCTCTGCCTCTCCGCAATTGTTTTCTCCCTTAGTTTAATTTTATCTCTTGTAGATGTATAATATCATGGTTTTGGAGTTTATCTTAAACAAATTATAATGGATTAATTTGCTAATCATTTGCTGTGTCAAACTTTGAGACTGCAGTCACATTTTGTGAGCTTCATTCTCAGAATTGAAATATTGTCAGGTGAACTACGTGAAAACGAGCTTTCAGCTTAGTTAATCTTGCAATGACCTGTTTTCCCTCAAGCTTACTTCACCACAAGACCAACTCCTCTTTTATTGAGCCTCCACAGAGTTGAATAAAATAATGATCATAAAAGACGTGCAAACTAAGAGAAAAAATACTTTTGCTATTCTGAATTAAACAATGAACATAAAAAAAGTGCAAACTAATGAGAAAAAAAAATTTTGCTCTTATCCCTCAACAATTTAGGGTGGGGAATAGATGGATGCACATTTCTTCTAACGTTACTCAGTTCATTACATCCTAGCTGCCGTGTCATTGGAAACTCAGGTCCATCTCACATTGGTTTCTTGTGAGTAATCAGTCATTCAGTCTTCTACATCATTCATGTAAGAGTTGCACTGGAGGCAAAAACAGGAGTCTCAATAGGTAGACCATCTGTTCTACTAACAAATGAATATTTTGTTCTTATTAATCATAAATCACTACATTTACAAGCTTCAATTACTCCATTACACTAATCAGTATAAGACATAACCATATATGCTGCATAATTAAGGCCACACCTAAACTGCAATATTGCAGAAACTGTGGATTCCGCAAAATCAGGTCTCTACTGCAATGGACCAAACTGTTATTGCTTTCGTGGTCTCTGACTGCTCCCTCAGGCAGTCATGAAGTTTGCTGTTGACCCACCCAATCCCAGGTCCTAGATTCACCTATTTTTGCAGCATGCCCTGAGAACCAATGATGTCCCCAGATTGCAGTGTACCAAGAGTGGAAGAAAATTTTAATTGTATAGGTGAAACAATCAAAAGACTTGATTTAATGGCACAATTTAAAAAGTTTAAAAGAAGTATAGAAGTATAAACTGCATAAAAATGGGATTAATGTAGGATTAATGTAAAATGGATGGATGATGGTTAGTGCAAACTTGATGGGCTGAAAGGCCTGGCTAGGATGCTGAATCCCTATGACTCTGTGACTCTGTGAAAATGTTAATGTAGTTCATACCGCTTGTTGCTCCAAAACAAATGTGTGTACCGAATTTTGCAAATACCACAACTTATACAGGTTAATATTATGTTTCTGTAATTCTGTCTGCAATGCAGCTGGAATTTTTTGATGTTCATTCTGCAAGTTAGGTGGAACGCTATGTACAATATATATATTGCATGATAGATTTTATTGGGAAGAGTAGAAAAGTGGTAATGTTATTGGATTAGTAAACCAGAGGCCTGGACTGAGTTTGAATCCCAATGTGACATCTGGGTCATTTTGAATTCAATTAGATTAATAATTGAGAATATAGAACTAATATCAGAAATGGTGACCATGGAACTGGTGGACTGTCATAAAAACACCCTTGATTCATTAATGACAACTACTAGTTATACTGATTCTACCTGATTGTTATATTGATGGAAGTCTTATCTTCAAATGGAATTTTAGTCACCTTAAACGCCATAGCACATCAGTAACACAACTAGTAATGCACGTCAAGTCACCTCCATGTAAAAAGTAAAGTAAATTCTTATGAAGGAAATCACTTTAGACAGTAACTTAAAGTTATATAAAAGGTATTTAGAGGTTGTGATTGGAGAGTTGGGGAGGGTGGTGGTGTATAGATTATTTTTTAAAGAATTAGAAAAATAGCCCGTGTAATCCAAATTTGGCTTGTGACTTGTTTTCTTTCTCAGGTTCTGACCAACCTGCTATGAATTTTTAGAATGTCCTGCTCATATCGGACGTTTACAATTTTCATAAGCTGTCTTTTCACCAGTAGCAGCTAATAGAGTGTATATTCTTAAAGAATAATGACTTCAAGACCAGAACTGATGAAATTACAGATTGCTCAAATTTCCCTTTGTTCTTTATGAATCCTTTTGTTCAGCTGAGGTCCAATTTTCATTTCCAACAGTTATTAGTCTATTCTGTTTTCATTCAGTGCTTCAACAAGAAGAATAATTTTATATCCCATCAAAGCCTTTGGAAATACTTTCCCATTTTATAATGGTTGAAAGTGCTCACACTATTTTGAAGGGCTAAATCCATTTTATCTTCTGAAAAGAACTGAAAATTCTTTATTTAAAAGGTTAAGCAGTTCTTTCGGAAAATTGCTAAGTATGTCAAAAGAAGACTGATGCTGTAAAGATTTAAGTTCAAGAGAAAAAGAGAGAGAGAGAGAGAAAGAAAGAGAGAGAGGTGGAGAGAATTTATACATATATAGATTAGAGGTCAGTGCCTGACTCGCCACACTGGGACAAAGGCTTTTACTGACCACGACTGACCAAAGACTACAGTTGCCTAGCAACCAAATGTCTGGAGAGCTTTCTCTAAATTGCAGTCAGCTCTGATCAATTTTTATCACATGATCAACTGACCAGTATCAATCACTGACTCCCAATAGTGGGCAGGAAGCCAGTTCATTAACTGGGTTCTGAAATAGCCCCAAAACAAACTAAAATGAGGGTTTAATATTGGCAATGGTTTAAACATGAATAAATATTGCTTTGCTATGGAAGATATACCCTGCCCATTAGAATAGCACTTAAAGTAGGCAATTCTATTCCATTTATTATGGGTACCCTATGCTACAATATATTTAATGAGATGCATACACATAAAATTGCATCTGTGGGTTCTGGGTTCTCCTTTACATCACATATATTTTTTGCTTTCTTAAATTAAAGTTCTTTTACTATTTAGAAGTCTTTTTTTTAAAAAAGCTGTCTTTTGATTAAACTTGCAAGCACTGTAAGGATGATGGAAGACTGTAATCTAACCTTTCTGGAAGCAAGGCATAAAAGCTTCTACTGCCATTTTCCAAAGGTAACTCCAAAATTGTTTGCAGTTCATTACAGCCTACAGGACTTTTGTGTCATTTTCTAATTAAATTTGATGTTGGCTTTTTCTTAGAAGGCTCCCTTTGCTAGGTTTTGTCTCTCAGTTGGGAGACCCTGAATGATTAGGCTGCAGTGCTCTTCATGTTTGAGATCAGTCTTCATGTTTGAATCTCCGGTCAGCTGACAGAAGATGTGCTTGTGTGGGATGGGACCAGTGTAGCTACTTTATTCTACTCTAGCTACTCTTTCACCCCTCCCCCACACTTCATTGGTTGCATGAACTAGTGAAATTTGCCCATGGAGAGATAAAAGCAAGAAGTACAAAGGCTGAAATGAAAAGTAAAAAAAACCAGAAAATGTTGCAAACACAAATCAGGTCAATTTGTACCTGAAAGATAAGGATTTTCAGTGCATTCCTGGAAAGAAGTGGCAGCTCACATGAAAACCCTTTACTGTGCTGACCAAAACAAAGGGGAGGAAAACGACAACTCCACAAGAACACACTTGCATTTCAGAAGAGGCTTTTTTTGGAGACTAATGACCTACTTAACTAAAAAGCCTGTTAATTGACTAGAATTTGCACAGAATGCTGTTTTTTTTTTGCCAGTTATGTAACAATAACATTGCATTTAACCATGTCTTCATTCAGCAAGATAACACTTATAGCGTAAGCACCACATTCTGAGTGTACAGGTCCCAGAATTGACCCGAGTACTAAGTAATATATCTGCAGTCATGCTCCTCCTGAATGATGCTTCTCACTAGATCAGCTGTATTCATCTGTATCTTAAATCAAGAGCCAATTAACAGGATGCAAACATTAGAGTGAAAAGAGCAAATTGCATCATTTCAGCTCAAAATTGTCTTCAACTGTTTTGGAATTGTATTTGAAAAACTAATCTTTAGAAGATCTTGCTTTCTCTCAAACATTTTAATTGTGTGACAAATGTAACAGTGTCTGTTAGGACAATTATAAGAATATCAACTGTCATCTTCACTAATTAACCAAATTTATAGTTTACAATCCAATTTCCTGTGGACTATGAATTTAAATTGAAAGCGAGTACATTACTTGAAAAATCATTGTGTTGTTTTCAGTTATGAATTGTGAAAAACTGCTAGGCTTGTCTCATGAACTCACCAGGTTGATGGTTACAGAATAGATCAATAGGATAGTGGCCTCAAAAAGAAGATGGGAAGAATATACCTTCAGAGAAAAGTGAATGTTAATTGTCTGATAAATTTAACAACATCTACTAGAATGATTATAAGAAAGTCAACTATCTGGTTAACTGATGAGCCAAGTGTGCAATCAGCAACAGTTTCATAAGCAAGAGCATATTGCTGGTCTCAAAGTTTGTGTTACTGCATGCCTAAAGACTTGTTCCTGCTCTAACAGCCTTCCCACATGAGTTATAGTGAATCTTGCTGCACTGTTAGAATAATTAGGAGTAACTTAAATGGATAGAATGTTTGCGTACATACTGACTACAAATTCACAAAAAAAATCAGTTCAGTTAATATCTCAATTGTTTTAAAAAGTCATGGAGCCACAAGAGACGGCAGATGCTGGAAATCTGGAGCAACACTCAAAGGAGCTAGAGGAACTCACGGGTCAGGCAGCACCTATAGCTTGTCCTGAGGAAAGGTCCCATCCCGAGATGTTGTCCGTCCATTTCCCTCCATAGATGTTGCCCGACCCGCTAGCTCCTTTGTGTTGTTAAAAAATAATGCTTATTTTTGAAGTACATTTACTTAAGAAAAAAACTATCAATCATGGTTTAATAAAATTTCATTGATTTGAATAACATATCCCCTTGCTTTCCCCCTCCTACTCTTAAAGTGCATATATAAGGTGTAATATTGTTGAAATATCAGCAAATCTTCATTCCTTTTTCCATGCAATCTGTCACAGCATGATTCTGAACCAGACAAGTGCAGCATTGTGTGGTTCAGAGTCATCCCATGACAGACATAGGGAATTCTCCTATAGACAGTTTGTATAGACAGTTGTGTGGTCCTCCCAGGTTAAGTGTTTGAGATATTCTAGCTGTTACTACCCAGAGCATCTTCCCACCAGGGGAACAGTTTAGGGCAACTGCTCTCATTTTTTCTAGACCCAGATGTGTGCAAGTGGGCACAGCTGGGATTACCTACATGGCACACTGAGGACCAAACACATAACCCTTATCCTACTCAGAAAGGGTTCAGATTTCATTACCTTTCTCATGAACTCAGGAATTCAGATAGAAAGAGAGAGACCGAGGAAGAAAGAGAAATAATGCAAACAAGTTTTATCTCCCCATGTGGAAAAGAGGTCACACGGATATTTCTGTTGTATTCTGGATGCCCAAGTGTATCTCCACAATATGTTGCCCAGGAGGCTTAAGTGCTCTTCCAGAATTTATTATACATAAGAGATGATGAACTTCGCTGCCATTACTTTCAGCACGGGCTTGAGATCTGACATCAGGGGTTTCTCAGACAAACAAAGTCATTTTTCTTCTTTTTTCCAAGGAAGCCTGCCTTGTTCTTAATCATTCTCTCTTGATTGTTCTTGCTTGTCTATGTAACTTTGGTCCTGCATTGTACATTATCCTGATAAGATGTATCTTCAATGATATTTGAATCAGAAGCCATGCCACAGTCATTGAATCAGTTGCTGAAGAGGAGATTGTGGAGCTGAGTCTTATCAGTTCTTTCCTTGACAGTGTGTAAAATGAAGAACTGATAAGAGACTTCAATAGAACCAAATTTTAGAAGTGCGAGACCTATGCACAATTGCTGTTAGATGTATGTTAACTGCAAGCAACTGCGGATGTACTGCTAACCCAGTCTCTTATTTCTTCCAGAATTAAGCTTTTATGGATTGCTGTTTAGTGTCACCTTTAGTTAGTGTACAATTTCAACTTTTTAAATGTATGAAAGATGATGTTTAGAAAGGCTTTATTTGAAGTCTATATTGTGCATGGCATGAACAGAGAAACAATGGCTAAAATAGAGATAAATGCAGAGGAGAACATTATGGATGGGAATTAAATTGGTAGATTGATTGGTTGCAGGGCCATGGGGTGATCAACCTGATTAGAAGCTTGGTTGGTGATGGGAGAGGATTTGGACCCAGGTGATCATGGGGTCAGGAGTAAGATTGGCAGGTAGTGGAGAAGGGTTGCCCAAGGGAGGAAGATGAGTAAGTTACCAAGTTTACTAGTCTGGTGCTATGCTGGGAGGTCTGTGCTTTCCCAGGAGTGCCCTGATGACAGGTGCTCACAGGACTTCTCTGTCCAAGTTTCCCTGCAGCACCTGAAATGAAATGTTGCAGGGGCAATGACATCATCTCAGGTATTGTGGCCATGGAAATTGCCTAAGGATACAAGGGTGACTGACAACTGAGGGTAATTGGTTGAATTTCCAGACAGCTGTGAAAATACATAAAAATGGTCATTATTGTGCTTACTCTGGAAAATAACAATTTTCAGTTATGTAACTCTAAAACGAACAGCTTTATGCAATCTAATTTATTTCAGGGGAATTTTTTCTACTCTGTTTTGTTAATTATTGTTCAGGCACTGGTATGCATGGACTTTTACATTATTTCCAATATTAAGCCATTAATGTAACCGAACAGTGTCAGCTTATGCCTATAGGCGTGACTAGTATTTCGGTTTTGGATCACAAGCTGGTTACAATGCCATCTGATCTTGCTTATGGGACTAATTGAGAGCCACTTGAAGAGACCTATATTCCCAATAACTACATTCTTGTTTTTGAGTCCTGTTTTTGACCTTAGTTTTGTAGTTCCAGTACTCCAGTACGTCCAGGGAATCGTCATTGTAAAGAGCTATTAACTGGTAAGATAATACTTCACCTCATTCAAGTTTAGGGAGACAGATTTTGTTGGTATTTTGGCTCCCAGAGCAGACTCTGAAGCTCTCTGCAGCAAAACTCAGAAGAAAGTGTAAACTGGCTGAGTATTCCTTAAAGTTACTCAGCAACAATAAACAGAGCTCTGTGAAATTGAGGTTCTCTGTAAGTGGCCAACAGTTTTTCTAGAGAAATGTGACCTAGTTTCAGAGGCAGTCATTCCTAATGAATTTGCATGGCAAATGACAACAATCATGTACATCCAGTGTAGCAAGTGCATTATTGTATGACATGCTCAGAGGTGCTGGGTTGACTTTTGTGACCTGGGCAATTTGCACAGAATGACCATTGTTTTCCTATTTACATAAATCTAAAATTAATGGTAAACACAGTAATATATAAACAGGTCTCCAGACAACTCTCCTCTCTTCCTTCAGATGTTGGCTGTGATGTTTCATTTCTCCAGTCTGCTTTCAATTTATATATTTTTTATTTTTATATTTATATAATCTGGAAAACAAGCGTAAACGACAAGGCTATTGAGCAGCATAACGTTTTCCCACAGGAGTGTTAGTTGAAGCTCAGCAAATAGTTCTGCCACAGAAACAAGCAAGAATAAAAGTTAAGAACTACTGATAACCAATAGAAACACTACATACTTTTTGCATCAAGTGAATAATGTGGGGCTCTTTGGAATAGAGCATTCAATTTTGATTTGGGAGAAGTTAACTTTGGATCATCAGTACAAAACGTATGTAGGCAATGTCTAACGACTGAAATCAAAGGAAATGAATGTGCAGAGGTAAATCCATTTAGTAGCACATAGTCTCTAAAAGGATATATTAAAAAGGCTTCAAGTAAGAGCTATCAAAGTCTTTGGTTTCTTGCACTGTTTCAACAAAGCAGCTTTACAGAAGTTTGTAAAATTCATTAAGGGCATAGGTAAAGTGGATGGTCACAGTTGTTTCCCAGAGTAGGCGAGTCTAAAACTAGAAGGCATAGGTTTAAGGTGAGAGTGCAAAGATTTAAAAGGGACCTGAGGGGCAAGTCTTTCACATAGACGGTGGTTGGTATACTGCCAGAGGAAGCTATAGAGGTAAGTACAATTACGTTTAAAAGACATTTGGACAGGTACATGGATAAAAATGTTTTAGAGGGATATGGACCAAACACAGGTGAATGTGACTAGCTCATGAAGGTACTTTGGTTGACATGGGTGAGTTGGGCTGAAAGGCCTGCTTCCGTGCTTCATGACTATGATTATATGACTATATGATAGTGTAAGCCATCTTCTTTCTGGGCACGTTACATCCTTTGGGATTCAATATTGGTTTCAACAACTGCCAGTAGCTCACTTTCACCATTTGTATCTAACTGGCCAGTTCTGCTGTGAGGTCACACATCGCCAATATGTACTCAGTTTTTCTCTCACTACAGTTACAGGTCGATCTTCCGGCCACTTCCAAATTTCTCTCCTTAACTCCGGTTCTTAACAATATAGCCAACTTGCATTTCACAGCTTTTACATGTTCCCTTGTTTTCTTTCTAACTTCCTTTATTAATCTATCAACTAGACAGTTCACAAACAGCATATCACCATGGCAACCCTGAATTCACTCCATCAGAGATATTCCTTTTATCCTATCCATCCCCCAGCCCTCTCTGAAACGGACTTAGTTTCTCACTTTTTTGGTTCAGATGAAACATTAACTCTGTTTCTCTTGCCATAGATGCTGCCTTACCTTCTGAGTGTTTCCAGCATTTTTTGTTTTCATTTCAGATTTTCAGCATCAGCATTTTTTGTTTTGATTTTCAATGCTCAAAATGATTTCTGGCAATGAAGAATGGTTTGAATGCCTAATTTTATTTTTGCAAAATTGATGAGGGGAGACATGCAAAATATGCAGAGGGCTTAGATGGAGTGAAAGTGTACAGCTATTTAACTTGGAGTACTGCATCTACAGAGTACAAAAAATAGGATTTTGATGCATGGCAGAACTCAATGCAGTGATGGGAAGAAGTGTTCTTTGTTACTTTATTTCTGCTTAGTCACTCAGTCTTATTAATGAAGGCATCTAAAATCTGTGGAGTACACATCCTATGCTTTGTGGGACCCCCAGATGCTTCCTGTGTCCTGAACAACCACAGATGTAGAAGGTGCTGTCAGCTGGAGGAGTTTAAGCTCCAGCTCCCTCCATGAAGCTGATTTTTTTGTGGAGAGCAGTTTTCGGGGAATGGTCACGCTGCAGCTTCAGAGGGCAGACAGAGAGGGACTGGGTGATGGCTGGATAGACAAGAAAGAGCAGGCAGGTAGATTAGGAGACCCCTGAGGGCATCTTGCTCTCTTAACTCTATTTGTTTCAAAATACTTGTCGAGGATAGGGTTCCGCTGGGGAATGCAGCCACAGCCAAGACCATTGAACAATGGATGGCTCAGCTGTACAGGAGATGTTGGGGTGTGCAGAGAAGGAAGGTTAAGAAAGCAAAGTTACAGGGGATTCTATAGTTAGGGATTAGACAGGTGTTTCTGCTGCTTCATGCCACCAGGATCACGAACATGAGCAGAGTAAACAGACAACAATATAACTAGAAAAAGGGATGAGGTTCTGGCAGGTAGATTTTGAGGAGTTTGGTAAAGGTTTAAGAGGCAGGACCTCAAGGGCAATTGTTCCTGCATTGCTCCTGCTGCCATATGCCTGAGTTTAGAAATAGGATAGTGCAGGTGACTGTGTGGCTGGAGAGAGGGTGAAGGAGGGCCTTTGGGATTGGTTCTGTGAAGCCAAGATTTGTACAGGTAAGAGGAGTTGCATCTCAACAGCATCAGTACTGATATCCTTGCAGCAGGTTTACGAGCTCTGTTAGGGAGGTGTTAAGCTCGCCTGGCAAGGGAGTAGGAAGTTGTGTGCCAATTCAAAATGGTAAAAAGCAGACATAGAAGGCAAACAATTGGTGAGAGTTTGAAAGGGGGTAAAAATAAAGGTTAGAAAATAGACAAATAAGGAGACTGGCTGTGCATAATCGTGTACACCATACCTAAATACAAGTATAATGCATGAAGAAGATGTGTTGAGTCCACTAAAGGAAGGTATGATATTTTAGCTATTATGGAAACCTGGCTTAAAGACACCTGACTGGCAGCTTAACCTTCCTGGTTACAGGGCTATCAGACAGACAAAAATGTTCCTGCTGGAGGAACTCAGGAGGGTGAGCAGTGGGGGGGTGGGGGTTGGGGGGGGGGGTAAATTGTCAATGTTTTGGGTCGAGGCCCTGCATCAGGACTAAGAGTAGAGAGGGAAGATAGTCAGTAATAAAAGGAAAGGGGGGGGGGGGGTCAGAGACAGGGGCCAGTAGGTGATAGGTGGAGGAGGAGTGAAAGATGATGAGCAGATGGAGCAAGGTGGGGGAGGGGGAGGGATGGAGATGAGAGATTGTTTTATGCTCCAGATTTCAGCATCTGCATTTCCTTGTTTATCCATGATGTAAAGGGAAATTGGGTGGGTGGCAGAAATTCGGTGGTGAAAGGAACAACCATAATTGGCAGAAGGGATGTGTTAGAAGGATCACAAATGAAGTCATAAGAGTTGTAATGAAGGAAAAGAAAGAGATAAACACTGTTGGGAATGCACTACGTGTCTCAAAATACCCAGGAGATAGAAAAAAACAAATTGATGAGGGGAGAATGTGGAGAGAGAAAGAACAATAAGGAATGGAGATTCATTAATTAGGGAAGCAGATGAGATGTTTCTGTGGCCACAAACGTGACTCTAGGATGGCATGTGGCCTCCCTGGTTACAGGGTCTAGGACATACCTGAATGTCTGTAGGGCATTTTAACAAGAGTGAGTGAACATCCAGAGGTTGTCATCCACAGTAATGCCAATGGTATAGGTAGAAGAGGTACCAGTTTCCTCAGGCAAAGTTTAGGGAACTAAGAAAGAAGTTAAACAGCAGGAGCTCGAAGGTAGTAGTCTCTGAATTATTATCAATGCCATGTGCTGGAGGGCACAGATATAAGAAGACTGAACAGAAGAATGTTCACTGGAAAGATTGTCAATGGGGCCAGGGTTTAGATTTCCAAGGAATTCGGCACCAGAGACCTGGGTCCAATTCTGGCCACTGTCTGTAAGGAGTTTGTACATTCTCCCCATATCTGTGTGGGTTTCCTCCGGGTACTCCGGTTTCCTCCCACTTTCCAAAAGACGTACAGGTTAGGAAGTTGTGGGCATGCTATGTTGGCGCCGGAAACGTGGCGACACTTGCAGGCTGCCCCCAGAACACTCTACGCAAAAGATGTATTTCACTGTGTGTTTCGATGTGCATGTGACTAATAAAGATATCTTATCTTACCATTTGTTGGAGAGCTAGGAACTCTACAAGCAAATGGGTTGCACCTCAATAGGAACAGGATCAATATGCTCAGCAGTTGGGGTGGGAGACAGGGTGCTGTGGTGGTAATCTACAGGAGGATGATTAACTGACTATAGAGAGCTGGGATAAGTGGGTAATTTTCAGTAACTAGTGGGATGGCACAGGGGTCCGTGCATGGACCTTCGACTGTCTACAGTCTACAGTATATTAACAACTTGGATGATGTGAAGAAGTATACTATAGTCAGATTTGATTAAATATAGGAGGGCTAGTAAGTTGTGAGGGGGACATATGGAGCTCACAAAGAGATATAGAAAAGTTATGTGAATTGGCAAGAAGCTGACAGACGTTGCATAACATGAGAAAATGTGAGGTTAACCACTTTGGAAGAAAGAATGAAAATGCAAATTATTATTTATGTGGAGATGACAAAATATTGCAATGCAAAGGGTTCCAGAGGGCCTGGTGCATGAAACACAAACAGTGGTAAGCAGCTAGAGGAAGTAACTAGGAAGACTCATGGGTGAGTATAAAAAGGGTGCTGGTGAGATTGCGTCTGGAGCACTGCATACAGTTTTGATCTCCATATTTAAGCAAGGGTACTCCTGTATTGAAGGCAGTATAGGGAAGGTTCACCAGGTTGTATAGGGAAGGTTCACCAGGTTGTATAGGGAAGGTTCACCAGGTTATATAGGGAAGATTCACCAGGAAACAGTTGACATATGAAAAGAGTTTGAGCAGGTTTGCACAATGCCAATTGGATTTTAGGAGAACGAGAGCTGATCTTTTTGAAACAAATAAGATTCTGAGGGGGTTTGACCAGATGGATGCTTAGAGGATGTTTCCTTTAGTGGAAATTCTAGAACTAAAGGGCATAGTTTCAGAATAAGGGGTTGCCTTTTTAAGATGGCATGAGGAGGAATTCTTTCTCTTAGAAGGTTGTAATGCTTTGGAATTCTCTACTCCAGGCAGCCATGGAGTGCAATTACTAAATGCATTCAAAGCAGAGATTGAGAAACATTTGAACCACAAGGGAGTCAAGGGATATGGGAAGAGAGTAGGGAAGAGGTATTGTGGCAAAGATTGGATCAATCATGATCTTATGGAATGGTGGAGCAGGCTTGGCCAATTGGCTCCCGTGTCTTATATTCTTTTATTTTTATGTTCTTATTTATTTTTAGAGCAGTAACAGTGAGGGATTTAAATTATCCAAATATTGATCGGGATACGGTCAATGTAAAAGGTATAAAGCACGCAGGAGAACTGTTTTAGCCAGAACGGAGAAAACTGAACAAGAGGGGATAACAATTCTGGATTTAATTTTAGGGAATGAATCTGGGCAGGTGGAAGGACTATCAGTGGGAGAGAATTGTGGCAGTGGTGATCGTAATTCAGTTAGATGTAGCCTAGTTATGGAGAAGAACAAAGATTAAATAGGAGCTTGTAGCGACTCACCATCCGAGCAAGCAAACCGGCTCGACGGTCGGGTCGCGCGTCGTCGGAGTGGCGAGGCCCAAGATGGCGCTGGGCCTTCGTCTTCCCCGAGTGACGGGGAGAACCTGCACGTGGGAAAAGTTTGATGACGTAGTGCATGCATCATTTCTGTTTTCGGTGGGCGGGAACCATTCCTCTTAAAAGGCCTGCGCAAGGCGGGAAAATAAATCAGTTTTGCTCTGCAGCTCATCGACTAGTGTCTTATTTTTGCATCGTGGTAGCAGCCACTACATTGGTGACCCCGACGGTCCAAACGGATTTTGGACCCACACAATGGACGACAATGCAGCAGCCAACGCAGTGGCACTCAAGCTGCCCACTTTTTGGATGCTTCGGCCCCGCGTCTGGTTTGACCAGGCCAAAGCACAATTCCAACTTCAGCAGATCACCTCCGACTCCACACGGTACTACCACGTGGTCAGCTCCCTGGACCAGGAGACAGCCGCCCAGGTCGGAGACTTCATCCAGTCTCCTCCAGAGGAAGGCATGTACCTGGCTTTCAAAGACCTTCTTATTCAGACCTTCGGCCTCTCCCGTCGCAAGCATGCCACCCGCCTGCTTCATCTCGACGGCCTGGGGGACAGATCCCCATCGGCCCTGATGAACGAGATGCTGGCCTTGGCTGAGGGACACAAGCCCTGCCTGATGTTCGAACAGGCCTTCCTCGAACAACTACCCGACGACATTCACCTGCTGTTGGCCAACGCCGATTTCAGCAACCCACATGAGGTAGCTGCCCAGGCAGATGTCTTGTGGAAGGCCAAACATGAGAGCGGGTCGTCTGTCGGCCAAATCGCCAGACCTCGGGTCCAACGCCTACCTAAACCAGTCCCAGCAATCAAGCGACCACACCCCAGAAACACAGACGACGACACTGGCGACCAGCTGTGTTTCTACCATCAGGGGTGGGGCACGGATGCCCATCGATGCCACCCACCCTGCAAGTTTCAGGGAAATGCCAGGGCCAGCCGCCGCTGATGGCTACGGCGGCTGGCCGCCAACACAGCCTTCTATTCGTTTGGGACAAGCAGTCCGGGCATCGTTGCCTCGTCGATACTGGAGCAAAGGTCAGTACTTTGCCCACGACCGGCTGCGACACTCGTAGCAGGCAACAGGGTCCCGCACTCAAAGCCGCAAACAGCACAACGATACGGACTTTAGGTACCCATACAGTTCAATTACAATTCGGCGACAGCCGTTTTACCTGGAACTTTACCCTTGCCGCTGTTGCCCAGCCACTCCTGGGAGCCGATTCCCTTCAGGCCCACAGCCTGTTAGTCGACCTGTGAGGGAAGCGGCTAGTGCACTCCAGAACTTTCCAAACCTACCCCCTGGGAGAAGCCAACCTACCAGCCCCGTGCCTGGACTCCATTTCCCTGTCTGGCAACGAATTCACTAAGCTCCTAGCCGAGTTCCCATCGGTTTTGGCACCTCAGTTTACAAGTTCGATGCCCAAACACGGGGTGCGGCATCACATCATTACCACAGGGCCACCCCTTCATGCCTGAGCACGACGACTACCTCTAGACAAGCTCCACCTGGCAAAGGAAGAGTTCCGCCGCATGGAGGAGCTGGGGATCGTTCGCAGGTCAGACAGCCCCTGGGCCTCCCTCCTGCACATGGTCCCCAAAGCCACCGGCGGGTGGAGGCCCTGCAGCGACTACCGCAGGCTGAATGATGCCACCTGGACCGCTACCCCATCCATCACATGCAGGACTTCGCGGCGAACCTACACGGGGCCCACATCTTCTCCAAGGTGGACCTTGTCCGGGGATACCACCAAATCCCGGTCCACCCTGACGACGTCCCCAAAACTGCGATCATCACTCCATTTGGCCTCTTTGAATTCCTTCAAATGCCGTTCAGCCTTAAGAACGCCGGCCAGACCTTCCAGCAGCTGATGGACGCGGTAGGCCGCGACCTGGACTACGTGTTCATTTACTTAGATGACATACTAATCGCCAGCTGTGACCGCCAAGAACTCCTTTCCCACCTCTGTCAACTGTACTCCCGTCTCCGTGATTTCGGCCTCACTATCAACCCAGCCAAGTGCCAATTCTGACTCGACGCTATCGATTTCCTCGGCCACAGAATCACCAGCGAAGGAGCAACACCCCTATCCGCCAAGGTAGACGCTATCTGCCATTTTGCCCATCCCAACACAGTCAATGGCCTGCAAGAATTCCTGGGGATGGTCAACTTTTACCATCGGTTCATCCCTGTAGCAGCCCGTATAGTGCGCCCTTTGTTCTCGCTGATGTCTGGCAAGGGCAAGGACATCGCCTGGAACGACGAGGCCGCGGCTGCCTCTGTTAAGGCCAAGGATGCCCTGGCAGACGCCGCGATGCTGGTACACCCTAGGACAGATGTCCCAACCGCCCTCACGGTGGACGCATCCAAAACCGTGGTTGGTGGGGTACTGGAACAACTAATCGAAGGCCGTTGGCAACCCTTGGCGTTTTTCAGCAGGCACCTTAGACCACCCGAACTGAAATACAGCGCTTTTGATCGGGTACTTCTAGCGCTGTACCTGGCGGTCCGGCATTTCCAGTACTTTTTAGAGGGCAGGCCTTTCACTGCTTTCACTGACCATAAGCCTTTGTCCTTCGCCTTCTCCAAGGTCTCCGATCCCTGGTCAGCTCGTCAGCAGCGACATTTGTTCTACATTTCCGAATTCACAACGGATATCCAACGTGTCTCCGGAAAGGACAATGTCGTTGCTGATGCGCTTTCCAGACCGACCATCCACAGCCTGTCCCTGGGTGTAGACTACGTGACCCTGGCTGATGCACAGCAAGCCGACGACGAGCTGCCCAGCTACAGAAGCACAGTCTTGGGCCTGCAGCTCCAAGATTTCTTAGTTGGTCCAGGTCAGCAGACCCTCCTTTGCGACATTGCAACAGGTCAGCCCCGCCCTATAGTTCCTGCAGCCTGGCGGAAACGCGTTTTCGACTCGGTACATGGGTTGGCGTACATGTCCATCAGATCAATTGTCCGACTAGTCGCCAGCAAGTTCATCTGGCATGGCCTGCGCAAACAGGTCAGTGAGTGGGCCAGGACTTGTCCGCACTGTCAGACATCAAAAATCCAATGACACACCAAAGTCCCGCCACAGCAGTTCAAGCCTACCCATAGAAGGTTCGACCACATCCACGTCGACCTCGTTGGTCCTCTGCCAGTTTCAAGAGGAGCCCAGTACCTCCTTACCATCATGGACCGGTTCACGAGGTGGCCAGAGGCAACCCCTCTGTCCAACATCATGACTGATTCCTGCACCCGGGCGCTGCTCACAACTTGGATCTCGCGTTTTGGTGTTCCGGCTCACATCACTTCAGACAAGGGCGCCCAGTTTACCTCCAGCCTCTGGTCTGCATTAGCGAACATGCTAGGGACGCAGCTGCACAGCACCATGGCCTACCACCCTCAATCAAATGGGTTGGTGGAACATTTCCACCGCCATCTGAAATCAGCCCTGATGGCCTGCCTGAAAGGTCCTAACTGGGTCAACAAACTGCCTTGGGTCCTGCTCGGCATACACACTGCCCCCAAGGAAGATGTCCACGCTTCATCAGCTGAACTTGTGTACGGTGTGCACCAGGTCGTCCCAGGGGATTTCATACCCGCCCTTTGGGGCCAAGAGGAACAACCCACGGGAGTCCTGGAAAGACTGCGCGAGAGGCTCGGCAGCTTGGCACCGATTCCCACTTCGTGGCATGGTCAAGCCCCATCCTGTGAGCCCAAGGAACTACGAAACTGTAAGTTCGTTTTCATTCAAAGGGACACACCCTGGGCACCGTTGCAACGACCATACGAGGGGCCGTTCTGGGTCATCAGGAATAATGGGTCCACCTTTATTTTGGACATTGGAGGCAAGGAAGAGGTTTTCACGATGGACTGCCTCAAATCAGCCCATTTAGATCTACAACAACCGGTCAAGGTCCCAACACTGCGATGTAGAGGCCGACCTCTTAAGCAACGGCTAGCACAGCCCGTGAACCTTGGGGACCGTATCACCGGTTCTGGGGGCGGGGATTGTGTAGCGACTCACCGTCCGAGCAAACGAACCGGCTCGGCGGTCGGGTCGCGCGTCGTCGGAGCGGCGAGGCCCAAGATGGCGCTGGGCCTTCATCTTCCCTGAGCGACCCCGAGAACCCGCACGCGGGAAAAGTTTGATGACGTAGCGCATATGTCATTTCTGTTTTTGGTGGGCGGGAACCGTTCCTCTTAAAAGGCCCGCATGAGGCGGGAAAATAAATCAGTTTTGCTCTGCAGCTCATTGATTAGTGTCTTACTTTCACATTGCGGTAGCAGCCGCTACAAGCTAAGGAATACCACCATCTTGAAGGTTCCTCTCCAAATTACATATCATCCTGACTGGGAAACATTTTGCCAGTCCTTCATTGGCACTGGGTCTAAATTCTGGAGCTCCATGCCTAACAGCACTTTGGGGGTATCTTCACCAGAAGGACTCAGTGGTTCAAGCAGTGACTCACCATCTCTTTCTCAAGGGCAATTAGGAATGGACAGTAAATACTAGCCTTGCCAGCAAAGTTCAGATTGCCAGAATGAAAAATCAACCTCCTTGTCCTTGCATTCACTATACTGATGGTTGATCCACCTCATTTCATCACTTTTTAACTTTCGTAAAAGAATCACAGTGCCTCAACAGGCCATTCGGCCCCGGTGTCCATGCTGGCCAGAAATGGACTTTGGGTCAATTACGTTTCGCTGCTCTAATCCATGAAAGTTCCTGTAGCAATACTAGGCATCCTCTTCTTTGGGGAGTCCTTCAAGGGCGAGAATGACTTGCTCAAGAAGCAGACTGGGCAACTTGTGTCCTAATTTATATGCCTGATTTCAGTTCTATGGGTTCTGAGGCAATTGATGAGGCCAGAAGCAGGGCAGGAGGTCCTTGAATGGGTGGGTGGATCGTAGATATTATTACTCTGCTGGCATGTTACACCATACTGGCAAAGATCATGCTATTTCCCTTCCAAAGCAATAACAATTCTTCAAAAATTCATGTTTTCAAATCTTAAACTACAAGTTATTGTTGGCAGTATCAGTGAGTGACAGTTTGTCACACCAAATCCCTCTGCTGCTGATTTAATGGAGATGTGAGATGAAATGGAAGGAAATCTACATGGGACATAAACACAGGCAAAAGAGTCAGTTTCTGTGCTACAAGAAGTACGCAATTGTTTATTTTAAGACATTGAGCATCTCTGTTAACTTAGTGAACAAAAAAAAGACCAGCAACTGGCATTAACTGTTTGCCTGCTTAAATCTCCTGGAGCTATTCCTGAGTTTGTATATTCCATTAACTTTGATATGCATTATTGTATTACCTCATGGCCCCTAACGTATTGCTAACTTTACTCTATATAACTCCTGCTGCTGCCTCTCTCAGCAATGGGTGGCATAAAGTTGATACAATACTTTAGTAACACTTTACTGTGTTCCAAGTTCCGGTACAGATTGTTCTCTCCATGCACATATCCATAATTAGGAGTTGCAAAATGTCTGCGAAGTTTGATAATAATTGTGGATCTTCCTTATTACACTAACTTGCATTTTTGATTTTTCTTTGAACTGACAGAGTATAAAGTAGTTTTGTTGAAAAAATATGCAAAGGCTTAAAGAAGTCATCAGTGCCAAAAGAAATAGGCTCAAAGAGTTGGATTGTGATTGAAGTGAGAATGTAAATAAACTGGAGCACTGCCTCGGGACAGCATGGAGAAAGGATTGTGCAGGGCATGTGGAAGACAAACTGGAAAGAACAAATTAAATTATTATGCAGAATGGGATTGATTTTGAACATTAGACTGAAGAATAAACAACTCAAAGACAAAAGACCTGAATGCTTAAGACAGAACTAACTGTGCAGAGACACAAAGAAACAATGGAGGGAAGGTATAAAACTTCAATGAAGAACACAGGTTTGAGGATAGTGTTGATTACAGTTATTGAAATACATAAAGTTGAAGAAGGGAATTCTTTAAGTTAGGACAATGGACAAAGGTCAGGACTTGAAGTAACATTGCATTGGAAGGAAATAGTGTAAATTTATGAGTGAGTACATTTTGAGTAACTCAAAAATTGAAACCATCAAAATGTGAAGAAAGATCAAGACAGGAATGATAAGAAGGAAAAAATTTACAGCAAGTCCTGAGGAAGCTGAAAGGAGTTCCTGAGCTTAGAGTCAGGTGTCACAGAATCATACAGCACAGAAATAGGCCCTTCGGCTCACTATGTTCATGCCAACCTTTCCTTATCCATCTACACTATTTCTATTTGCCTGCCTTAGGACCATGTCCTTCTGTGCCTGGCCTATTTAAGTGCTTGTCCAATGCTTCTTAAGTATAGAGATTGTACCTGATTCCACCATATCCTCTGGTAGTGCTTCCAGATATCATCCACTCTCTGTATAAAAAAGCTTACCCCACAGATCCCCTTTAAAACTCCTTCCTCTCACCTTAAACCTATGCCTTCTTGTTTTTGATGTCCCTACCATGGGAAACAGATTTTGACTACTTACCCTATCTATGTCTCGCAAAATCTTATACGCTTCTATCAGGTCACCCCTCAGCCAGGGAAAACAAGCCCAGACTATCCAATCTCTCTCCATAATTAAAATCGTCCGATCCAGGCAACATCCTAGTGAACCTCCTCTGCACTCTCTCCAGCGCAGTCACATGCTTCAGATTCTAATTTATTATATAAGTTAGAAAATAAAGAAAAAGAACAGCAAAAACACTGGTATGGATCTGTTCACGTCCGTATATACCAGTCCATTATGGGATGATGCTCCACTAAAGCATTGTCCCATCAGTACTCATCTAACTCTAAGAATGTAACCCTTCATTTCCTCCTCCTTTAAATACTCCTCTAGCATTCCATAACTTGTCCTATTAAAAGCAAATTCTTCAGGACATGTCGATGTACTTCAGCTTTGAATTACTCTTATAGTGCAGTTATAGCTGTTCTCTGTCCCAGTGTCAACCTATCCATGGAAATGACACCAAGGGAAGAGCATACGTACTGACAGAGTGGCAGGAGAGGGAAGGCGGATGCTGTCTTTCTGTGAGATGACAGTAGGTTGATGCCCCATAGAATCACTCTCCACTCCTGTGGCAGGCATCCCATCAATTCTTGACAAAGACATAGCTGGACTGGTGTGAAACCCTGCAAGCCCCTTTGAACACTGTAATCCACAGACATGGAGGCAACAGTCAGAGCTTGCGTGGTAACAATCTGAACCCCCCTGCAAAATTCAGATGTTGGCCAGCTGCTGCTTGTGCTGCAATGGGCCATCGCTGACTATCAGATGCTGCATTATGCTGAAGTCAACAATGTGGTTGAGTGTATTGTGCCTTCAGTTCAAATGCACAAATCCCAGCACAACACCCAGTGCTGGACTCCTCCGTGATCCTTTGCTTTTCTGACAAATTTTCCACTGCACCCAGCATTTCATTCTTCTGTTGCCTGTACCATCAGTATCATCTGCTGTCAAATCCACATGTGACCTCAGTCTCGAGGAACCCAGCATCTGTGCTAGGCTTTTCACCTGTCTTGGCTGCAGGTGTCTCATGCCCGATACGGTACTTCTGCAGATTTTGCTCCTTTGCTATCGTCTAAAGTCATAAAAAATAAGCACTGTGTTTGGTAGCTGTGGGAGTCGTCTTGCCTTTATCAACACTCTCCTGGTTGTGATATGGGAAGTGGGGAGAGAATAAGTGGGGCATGTTTGTATATCAGAAGAATGTGTAGGCTGAGAAATAATTGGAATGTGAGGAGAACTATGTTTGAGGATAGCATCATCTTCAATGGTTTTGCCCTTGCTCCTGGACACAGCAGCAGTCAATGACCAGCATTGTTTCCCCCACTGGAGTTAAGGCGTGCAGGTGCTCTTGTCCCTGTTGGGTTAGTTGCTGCTCCACAAGAGTAAGGCAGATGTATTGCCGTGTGCTGTGCGATGTGTTTGGGTGATGTTGTGGATGAAGAGCTGGCAGCAACTGCAAGCTGTGAGATGTGGGTGAGAGTTATGTAAGATGTCTTTATTAGTCACATGTACATCGAAACACATTTTGGGTAGAGTGTTCCGGGAGCAGCCAGCAAGTGTCGCCATGCTTCCGGTGCCAACATAGCATGCCCACAACTTCCTAACCCGTACATCTTTGGAATGTGGGAGGAAACCAGAGCACCTGGAGGAAACCCATGCAGACATGGGGAGAACTTACAAGCTTCTTACAGACAGCAGCCGGAATTGAACCTGGGTCGCTGGCACTATAATAATGTTATGCTAACTACTACATTACCTTGCCTGCCCTACACTACCGTGCCTGCCAGAAGTGCCAGGTGTGTGTCTTTGGTGATTGAGATTGGTGACAAAGGCAAGGTACATGAGGCATTCTCTGAGGCTAGTGGTGTAGTTTGCAGGACGTGCCATTTGGATTCACTAAGCCCGACCACTTATGATGTCCATAAATTTCTTGTGAGACTACAAACGGGGTCTGATTCATGCCACCGGACCTCAAGCTATCAGCTGCTGCAGTTTTCCTAGTATGCTTCTGTCGTCACAAGGTTCGCTGCAGATGTGGGACTTTCTTCCTCTTTTCCTCCTCCAACCTGCCCTCAATGCAGATTCCCGAAGCATTCCCTCATGTTTAGCTCCATTCTCCAGTTTCCCAGTCAACTTCAGCTGTGGGATGTCTGCCAACACTGGTGGCAGCCGTGATGCACGTCCCCTTTTAGAAGTGCAGAATGACCTCAAACAGTGTAGGTGAGCTTTAAGTGGTACCATTCAGTATACTGGCTCCCTGCTGAAGCAACCAACCATTGAACTATGTGGTTGGTGCCAAATAAGAAAGCAGCTTGAACTTGGCTTATTGCCCACCTTACACAGAGGGGATGTGGGTGAATTGCATATTGCAATCCTCATGCCTGTTTTCAGAGCTATTAGATTTAGCACCTGAGCTCTGTCAAGGCTGGGTGCAAGGTACATTTTTGAGACAGAGGTATATGATGAGATATTATGCATTTCACCACATTATTTTCAATGTTAAGTACCCAAATTTGAAAGGTGTTTAACTTTCTAGTGTTAAAATAATATCAGAAGCAACATTTAACGTAGTAGCCAGGTAAAGATGGAGTTGGGAATAGGAAATTGTGGGTTTCCTGCTGTGTTGAAGGAATGTCCCCAAAATCAGGAATAGACTGATTGAACAGGCAACTAAAGGCAGTTTTGTAGTTCTTTGGCCTTCTCCAAATGGATGTCTCTTTCTATGGCAATATGTAAAGTACAACTAAACATTTTAATGACATAATACTCCATTTTATATTGATCCATTTTAATTACATACAATGATTAGCTAGAACTTCAGGACAGATCCAGAATCAGAATCAGGTTTATTATCACTGACTTATATGTTGTGGAATTTGTTGTCTTGCTCAAAGACATGAAATTACTATAAAGTACAAAATAAATAAATAAATGTTACAAAAAAAACAAAGTAGTGTTAATGGGTTCATGAGCCGTTCAGAAATCTGATGTTGGAGGGGAAGAAACTGTTCAAGCAGCAGAAGATTCAAGATGCCAATCTTATTTTCCACAGTTGCCTTATGGATTATATTTTGTTTAATCTTTACTTGATTGATATGTGTTGAGATCATGAGATAAACCAGGAGCATTTATCTTCTATCCACCAGATGCTTCCTTCACTGTCTGTAGTACACAAGAGTGTAGATATGGAAGATTGATGTAAAGTTAAGTACATTACCTGAGAAACTGCCAGTGGATTTGCTTGTTCTGTACAATTCCTTACACACAAACTGCTCATTTGGTCATTTCTGCCATTTTGTAAAATCTAAGGGAACAGACCTGAGATTCACCAGGCATTTGCTAAAACTGCTGGATCATTAGACAAGGCTGTTTCATTTAAACAGTGATATGCTGCTGAATAACAGGATTTGATTGATATCCTTGCAGTCTCTAGAAAGGTATTGAGACAATGGTTGGCCCAATTAGAGCTCTGTTCTGGAGAAAGAGTTAAATTGTCTCTGCAAAGAGACATATTCCTTTAAACTACTTCCAGTGGGGAATTGAAGGTTACAAAGTGAAGTAACTTCTTTGTGGAGTTCAGAAAACAGTTACAAGTAGACCCATCCTCCTTAAATGAACCTTATATGTCACTGATTTTACTTACCAAGAACCTCCATGATGCTAAATGGGTTTGGTGTCCTTGTTGTACTCTTTGTCCTCCCAGGCATTTGAGGGACAGATTCGTTCCTGAAAGCATTTACATTGAACAAAACAGATCTGGAAATTCTCCCCTATGTCCTGGCCAGTATTTATCCTTTAACTATCATCATTTAAAGTTTTTTTGGTTTGGAAATATTACTATTTCTTAAACAGTTGCTGTTAGCAACAGTGCTGTGGTGAAAGGAGTCTCAAAATGCAAAAGTGCAGTAACAAGAAATACACCAAAAGTAATGTCAAAAGAGAATAAAGAAAACTTTGCAAATAATAGCAAGCTATGCATACTTTAAAAAGTCAAATTTATTTAAGCCAAAGGAGGAAATCCTAGCTTCAGTCATTTTAAACCTGTGAAAGCACAATGAAAGAATAAAAGGAGTAAAATTGAAGAAAAATGATGATTGAGCAATGCTGCCTATATAATTGACTAAAGTTGTAATGCAAGTCGCATAAAACACTCAAATGTAACAATTTGCCATTTCGATCGCTACGCATTCAGGTCAACTTGCCTGTACCAGCACAGAAAGAGAACAAGACTGCTCGAGCTGTCTGAGGGTCAACCTGCTGAATGACACAGCAATAATGACTCAAACATCCTTTACAACAAAAACCTGACAAATTAGGCATTGGATCTGTCCAGACAAAGCTAGGTTGATAAGAGGAATAATATAAAGAACACTGCACTACTGCAGTCAGAAATTTAGTTTTTTGAAAGGGAACTGTTGTAAACCCAATCCTAGTCAGAATATATAATTTTAAAAAAAGGAACTTTAGGAATGAATTGCAATCATCAGTGTACTTGAAAGTCTCGCATGAATTATCTGTAATAATTGATGTATTATATCTCCATCCTGCCCTGCTGTGCTGTGTAGGTGCCATTTTTAATGCTCAGACCCTCCTGTCACGAAAGCTCAACAAAAGGTTTGTAACCTTAAGAGGAAAATATTCTGCAGAATAACATAAGTGACATCAACTTGTATAATGCAGTCAGACAGGTGCTCTTGAATTCTTTTCCGGAATTTTTACTGCATTTACACCTCTCATTTCCCCTGGCAGTATTTCACAGGGGAAGTGAAGTGTTACTCACACATTAAGTACCAGGATCAGTTATCACAATCTGAGATGGAGAGAGTTTGAGTGGATCTGAATCAAGGCCCCCTGTGACCCAGTTGCTGTCAGCACATTGTCTATTCTAATGTCTGCCTCGCCTTCTGGCAGCCCAAGGACCCTTCTCTCCTCAGCGCTGAGGTGATTCAAATGAATGCCTGCAATGCCAACAATTTGCTACTATTAAGCAATAATTCTATATCATTTGAACCAGCTGCCTTCCATGTCAATCTTGCAATGGTCTAAATTATTCTACAAACTTAATTGCATACATATGTGGAGAATGAAGTAATTAAAGAAGCCATGAATAAATGCAATGCCATAGTCCTCATGTGAAGTGGGAGTCTATTTATTTTAGGGCATTATTCATGACAATATATTTTCTTTATTCACAATTGACATAATATAAAGAAAAGACAGTAAGTTTAATAAAAATTAGGGTATATTGATATTTGATTGGTACAAATTAAACTGGCATCTTTTTGAAATACCTCAACTCCAGGTGGGGTTATAGGGCAGGGAGGGTCCTGGCCATATTAGGCACCAGTGGCAGTGGAGCAAACAGAGAGGGTAAAGACAACAAATGTACTGAGCAATTAGGACTCCTCATTCCCAGGTTTATTTGTTTTGTTCATATCTGTGATTGCAGTGATTAAAATTCGGATTTATTCTTCAGGCCGTGATTAATCTCTTTTCCTCCCCCTAAATATTACTAGGGAAAACAAGAAGTGTAAAAGTGGAAGAGCTACACCCACTGTAAACTGCACCCACTGGAAATAATTCCTTACAACAGTTGGATAGTTGTGCCCAGACAATGAACAGCTTTAGTGGAAATTTAGGAGCTACCTTCTCACCCGGAAATATGCAGGGAGACAGCACAAGTGTTTGACAGTAACCCCAATCCCCACAGTCATCTTGATACGAGAAAACAAAATTAATTCTCAAGAATTCGCAGGAGTTCTAAAAGGAAGTTGTAGATTGTACGTTGTAGATTGCTAGCAATCTACAACCACACCCTCCCTCCACCCCTGCCCTAGCACCACCACTGCCAAGTATCTGAAGGTTCAGGACTATTGTGTGAATGTCCCATACTTCCTCACTGGTGTTCCCTTGGATTCTGCCAATTGTTGGGGAACCTCCCTGCTGCTCCTGTGCCAGATTACACCTGGTGCAGGAACAATGTCTCCATTTCAATGGAGAGGAAAGGTTTGTAAGTTTGAAAGTATAAGGTAAGTTACAATTTTTAAAATTTACCTACATGTTTTCACTTTGTTTTATGTTTTAACTTCTTGAAACAGTTTTTTAAATAATTAATTTTCAATATATTTTCACTGAGATGAATTTTCCTGGGTATGGCTTTCAATTCTAACAGGATTCGTTGGTGTTTAACCATTTCCACAAGAGTTAGTCTTGGATTAATGTGGACTCACCATAAATCTGGGACTTATTGAACCACAGATATCGCTACGTCTGTTACCACACTCAGTCATTGGATTGCATGTGGAGTCCAGTGGAGGGGTTCAGTTTTGTTGGGATTTGCCATGATTGCACAGGAGAATTCTCTCTCTGATCCAGTGCCAGACAAAAAGCCATTCCTCAGCTTGAGGAATAGGAAAGGTGAATTATTATTGTTAATTCTTCTACTTTAATATTTTAAATGATTTGCAAGTGTTTTAATGAACTATATCTTAATAGAAAAATAAACAAAATTTTTTCAAGTCAATTATGCTCATTTTAATGGTTCTCAAGGTTTCTAAATGCCAGAGACATGTTAAAACTGTTAAATCCATTTACAGGCTTTGACAGAAGGCAAAGCTACATTCCCATCTTTGCCTTCTGTCTAAGGCTGCTGGGGGTTTCAAAGGAAAGGGTCTCTGAGTGATACGACTTGAAGTCTAATCACCACTGAGACTTGGCCAGCTGACTTCAGGTTGCTAAGAGGCAAAGAATTTGGCCCTCACCATCTGGCGCAAGTACATACAGGCAGGTAGGACTCTGATTCCTGATGGCAGGCTTAGTTCTGGAAGATCTGCCCCAATGTTTTCCAGTGTTTCTGTATATTTTTGGTAGTTTAACATCCAACAAAATCAGGTATATGGCTTAGCTGATTGTCAAAGTTTTTCCTCAATAGTTTTGTGGATGGGACGTGTCTGGGAGATCCTGACTCCTACCCCCTCCATTCCCCAATGGGATTGCAAAGAAAGTGGAAGTGGCTTCTTCAAGGACATTTTTGTTGGGGGGAATCATTCAAGTGTGGAGTTACTAGATAGATGAACACAGAGATGGGCACTGCCAGAAAATTCTGGGTCATTACAGTTCAGTGGCTTAGAAATGTGTTTGCACAAATCCAAAAAAATGGATATTGTCTTAATTCAGAGAAGAACAATTTTGAGTGCATTTCTGGGTGTCATGAGGATATTCAACCAGTGGGATTTTCATTTGTTCCAGTATCTTTTTACTGGATCAGCTACTCAATCCCATCCTATCAATCCCATTCAAAACATGAAATAAAAACAGAAAATACTGGAACACTGAGCAGGTCAGACAGCAGCTGCAAAAGAGAAACAGAACTAACATTTCAGGTCTATGGCAAAGTGCTTTAAAAATGAGAAAAATCAGTTGATGCCATACATGTACTATGTTTCACTGAATATTCTGTTATAATATTGATATATTCAGGCAATTTTATTCAATGCAATTCAGAATAAAATTCTTGAAAGGATTTGTTAATTTGAACCTGATCTATCGTGTAGGTACCATCTGGTTTGCGAATTTTACTAATCTGACATTTAGATAGAGTAGCTTTCAATTGGTTGGCCAATAATTTACTTGATTTGTCACCATGTATATAAAATTGACTTTTGTTTTTAAGTAGTAGATTTTCAATTGAAGATGTTAATACTAAACTATGTTGTAATTGGAGTTCTGTTCTCTTTTTAAAAAGCTCCAGATTAGGAGTATCAGAATTTTTTTTTACTGATTTCTTTAATCTTGTCAGCTAATATACATATTTTGTTATTCGTTTTTTTTCAATCCAGCGGAATATGAAATAATTTGACCACGGATACATGCTTTAAAAGTATCCCATATTATCCCACTGGAGATTTCTTCAGTAAAATTAGTTAAAAAGAAATATGAAATCTGTTCTTTAATAAATTGGACGAAATCTAAGTCTTGTAATAGAGAAGGGTTAAATCGCCATTGTCTGACATCAAAGGATACATCTGGTAATTTAATTGATAAACTCAATGGTGCATGATCAGAAATGGCAATTGTATCATATTTAGATTTTTATTAATTACTGGTCTACTTCAATTCAGAATGTTAAGATTATACCTCATGGGAGGCTCATCCAGAAGATTAAGATGCATGGGATCCACACTGAATTGACTGTCTGAATTCAGAATTGGCTTGCCCATAGAAGACAGAGAGTGGTGGTCGATGGGACTTATTCTGGCTGGAGGTCTGTGACTAGTGGTGTTCCGCAGGGATCCGTGTTGGGACCTCTGTTGTTTGTGACATATACAAATGACCTGGATGAAAATGTAGATGGGTGGATTAGAAAGTTTGCAGATGATACGAAGATTGGTGGTGTTGTGGATAGCACAGAAGACTGGCAAAGGATACAGTGGGATATAGATCAGTTGCAGGTTCGGGCAGAGAAATGGCAGATGGAATTTAACCCAGCCAAATGTGAAGTGTTGCACCTTGGGTGATCAAATGTAAATAGACAGTACACTGGTAATGGCAAGACCCTTAACAGTGTTGATGAGCAGAGGGAGCTTGAGGTCCAAGTTCATAGCTCCCTGAAGGTGGCTACACAGGTTGAATGGGTGGTAAAGAAGGTATATGGCATGCTTGCATTCATTACTTGAGGTATTGAGTTCTAGAGTCAGGATGTTACGCTGCAGCTTTATAAAACTCTAGTTAGGCTGCATCTGGAGTATTGCATTCAGTTCTGGTTGTCCTATTACAGGAAGGATGTTGAGGCTTCGGAGAAGGTGCAGTAGAGGTTTACCAGGATACTGCCTGGATTAGAAGGCATGTGCTATAAGGAGAGGTTGGACAAACTTGGGTTGTTTACTCTGAAGTGGCAGAAACTGACGGGAGATCTGATGGAGGTTTATAAGATTATGAGAGACACAGGTAGAGTAGACAGCCAGTATCTTTCTCCCAGGGTTGAAATGTCTAATACCAAAGGGCATGCATTTAAGGTGAGAGAGGGTAAATCCAAAGAGATGTGCAGGGCAAGTTTTTTTTTACACAGAGTGATGGGTGCCTGGAATGCGCTGCCTGGGGTGGTGTTGGAGACAAGTACGATAGGGGCATCCAAGAGGCTCTTAGATAGACACGTGAATGTGTGGGAAATGGAAGGATATGGACATTGTGCAGGCAGAAAAGATTAGTTTAGTTGGGCATTTGATTACTAATTTAATTAGTTCGGCACAACATTGTGGGCCGAAGGGCCTATTCCTGTGCTGTACTGTTCTATGTTCTGTACGATGAGAAGAAGGAGCAAGGAGAATGCCATATGGCCTGCTCCACCAGTGGTTTCAATGCTTTTCTGCCCAATCCCAATAACGCCAGTAGTCCACAAGTCTGTTTACTTCAGCCTCTGCTTGTTTAGTTTAAACAAATCCCCCAATTATATCTCCTTTAGCCTATGGCATGAGTATTCAGGTAATACAATGGGAATTTTGAGTCATACAGTACGGAAACAGGCCCTTAGGCCCAACTCATTCATGCCAACCAAGATGTCTATCCAAGCTAGTTCCTTTTGCTTGTATTTGACACTTATCCCTCTAAACCTTTTCTATCAAGTATCTGTCCAAATGTCTTTTAAACATTGTAATGGTACCTGCCTCTGCAGCTTCCCCAGGCAGCTCATTCCATACACCTGTCACTCTCTGTCTGAAAAAATTGCCGCTCAGTTCCACTTTATATCTTTCCCCTCACACCTTAAATCTATATCCTCCAGTTTTAGATTCCCTGACCCTGGTAAAATCTATCTCCCCCCTCCCTCATGATTTCATATGGTCACCTCTCAGGTCACTTCTATAAGGCCCCAGCCTATCCAGCCTCTTCTTATAACTCAAGCCCTATAGTCCCAGTAACAGCCTGTGAATCCTTTCTGCACTCTTTCCAGCTTAATGACATCCTTCCTATAGCTAGGTGACCGGAACTGTGCACAATACTTGCAGATGATACCACCGTTGGAGGCCGTATCCCAAACAGCAATGAGGTGGAGTATAGGAAGGAGATAGAGAGCTTAGTGGAATGGTGTCATGACAACAACCTTTCCCTCAATGTCAACAAAAGAGCTGGTCATTGACTTCAGGAAAGGGGGCAGTGTACATGCACCTGTCTACATCAATGGTGCTGAGGTTGAGAGGGTTGAGAGCTTCAAGTTCCTGGGAGTGAACATCACCAACAGCCTGTCCTGGTCAAATCACATAGATGCCATGGCCAAGAAAGCTCACCAGTGCCTCTACTTCCTCAGGAGGCTAAAGAAATTTGGTTTGTCCCCTTTGACTCTCACCAACTTTTACCGATGCACCATAGAAAGCATCCTATCTGGATGTATCACGGCTTGGTACGGCAACTGCTCTGCCCAGGACTGCAAGAAATTGCAGAGAGATGTGGACACAGCCCAGCGCATCACGGACACCAGCCTCCCCTCCTTGGACTCTGTCTTTACCTCTCGTTGTCTCGGCGAACAGCCAGCATAATCAAAGACCCCACCCACCCAAGACATTCTCTCTTCTCTTCCATCGTGTAGAAGATACAGGAGCCTGAGGGCATGTACCACCAGACTTAAGGACAGCTTCTACCCCACTGTGATAAGACTATTGAACGGTTCCCTTATACAATGAGATGGACTATGACCTCACGATCTACCTTGTTGTGACCTTGCACCTTATTGCACTGCATTTTCTCTGTAGCTGTGACACTTTACTCTGTACTGTTATTGTTTTTACCTGTACTACATCAATGCACTCTGTACTAACTCAATGTAATTGCACTGTGTAATGAATTGACCTGTACAGTATGCAAGACAAGTTTTTCACTGTACCTTGGTACAAGTGACAATAATAAACCAATACCAATACCAATGACTTGTACACTCTCAACTCTTAGACAAAACCTTCCTTAAATTTCTCTTCTCCTGAAGTTCCACTTCCTACTGGATGGTAATTGTATGATTCCACAAACACTGGTGATCCCCTTACCCATTCTGTGTGAGCCTAGAGGGTGAGTCTTGCATAGAATTTGTAGCATGGAATCAGACCATTCATCCAGTTTGCCTCTGACCATTATGTTCCACACAAGTGAACAATTCAGCCTCAAGGGGGTTCACTAGCAACCCTGATAAAGTTCATTGAGTTATACAGCACAGAAACAGACCCCACGGCTCAACTGGTCCATGCCAACCAAGATGTCCCATCCAAGCTAGTCCCATTTGCCAGCATTTGGCCTATAACCTTCTAAACCTTTCCAATCCATGTACCTGTCCAATTGTCTTTTAAAAGTTGTTATTGTACCTGCCTCAACCACTTCCTCTGGCACCTTATTCCTCATACATGCTACCCTTTGTGTGTAAAAAAAAAAAGTTGCCTCTCAAGTTCCAATTAAATCTTTCCCCTCACACCTTAAACATATGCCCTCTTGTTCTTGATTCCCCAACTCTAGGGGAAAAAGACTGAGTGCATTCATCCTGTCTATGCCCCTCACGATATTCTACACCTCTATAAGATCACCTCTTGGGTTTACACTCCAAGGAATAAAGTCCTAGCCTGTTCAACTCAGTCCCTTGAGTCCTGGCAACATCCTTGTAAGTTTTTTCTGTAATCTTTCCAGTTTAATAACATCTTTGCTATAGCAGGGTGACCAAAACTGAACACAATATTCCAAGTGCGGCCTCACCAGCATTCTGTACAACTGCACCATGATCTCCCAACTTTTATACTGAATGCCCTGACTTATGAGGGCCTCTGTGCAAAAAGCCTTCTTCACCACCCTATCTAACTGTGACTAATGTGAATATGTTGGCACTATCCATTGTATTCACCGCATATAAATTAGCAGAGAGAGCACTCAGTAATTTACTCCTTCCCCAGCTTAGTGCAACTGAAGCCAACTAAAGTGCCATGCGGTAACTAATTTAGTACAGAATAGTAAGTAAAATAGGGATCTATTTAAAGTATAGAATTGAATAGCTCAGTGGGGGTATTGCAGGGAAGAATTCTCCCTGCCCTGAGGTCGTTGATGGCCTATCCGCTCAACTATGCTCTCTCTTCCAGCATGGTCTTAGGAAATGTCTTCCACTTGGAGGTTGTGTCCCAGCTTATAAACAGGGCCCAGCACTGCATAATGCAGTGTATGGCCTCTCTCAGCATAATTGGCAACTACACTGGCAGGCTCACTGGCTGTCAAAGCAGACACTGAAACTGAATGCTTCTGACTATCATTCCTTTTAAGCAATTAAAAAAAATATCAAAGCACATTAATCATGTTCTCACCCACTGCATTAAAGCCGAGGTGAAGCTTCTTATGATCAAGATCAAGATCTGTCTCAGTACTGCTCCCCCGACCTGGAACACCTGGTAGTCAGGTGTTGTCCGTTCTGCCTGCTGAGGGAGTTCTCCACCATCATCCTGGTAGCAGTGTTTATTCCACCCCTGGCAAACGTCAAGCTCGCACTGGAGGAGCTGAGCACCGTGATCAACAGTCATGAGATAGCGCACCCTGATGCTTTCCTGATCATCATGGGGGACTTCAACCAGGCCAGCTTGAAGAAGTCTCTGATCAACTACTACCAACATGTCACCTGCAGAAACAGAGGTGCCAACACACTCAGTCACTGTTACACCACCATCAAGAACACTTACCATGCCATCCTGAACCCACACTTCGGCAAGTCCGATCACCTGGCTGTACTTCTACTCCTGGCATATCGGCAGAGACTGAGGACCTCAGCACCAGTGGTGAGGACCACAAAGTTATGGTCAAAGGAGGCGGAGGACCATTTACAGGACTGCTTTGAATCGATCGACTGGACCATGTTGAGGGATTCATCTTTGGATCTGAATGAATATGTCACGGCTGTCACCAACTTCATCAAGAGCAGCGTGGATGAGTGTGTGCCTTGAAGAACATACCATGTTTTCCCAAACCAGAAGCCCTGGATGAACCAGGGGATTCGCAGTCTGCTGAGGGTTAGATCTGTGGCATTCAAAATCAGCAATCCAGAATCCTTTAAGAAGTCCAGGTATGACCTATGGAAGGCCATCGTGAGAGCGACATAGCAATTCCATGTGAGTTAAGAGACACAATCGGATGCATGACAGCTGTGGCAGAGTTTGCATGCCATTAGTTCCTATAAGGCGAAACCTAGCAGGGTAAATGGCAGTGATGCTACACTCCCTGATGAGCTCAACGCCTTCTATGCATGCTTTGAAAGGGAGAATAATACCACATCTATACGAATCCCCACAGCATCCAGTGACCCTGTGATCTCTGTCTTGAAGGCCAATGTCAGAACATACTTCAAGAGGGTGAACCCTTGCAAGGCATCAGGCCCCAACGATGTACCTGGCAGGGTACTGAAAACCTGTGCCGACCAACTAGCTGAAGTGTTCAAGGACATCTTCAACCTCTCACTGCTGCAGTCTGAGGTTCTCATTTGATTCAAAAGGGCAGCAATCATACTGATGCCCAAGAAGAGCAGGGTGAGCTGCCTCAACGACACTCACATCTACTGTGATGGTGCTTTGAGAGGTTGGTTCTGGCTAGAATTAAATCCCGCCTGAGCAAGGACCTGGACCCACTGCAATTTCCTACCACCACAGCAGGTCTACAGCAGATGCAATCTCACTGGCTCTCCACTCTGCTTTAGAGCACCTAGACAGCAGCAAAACAAATGTCAGGCTGCTGTTAATCGATTACAGCTCGGCATTCAACAACATCATCCCCTCAGTATTAATCACCAAGTTTCAAAGCCTGGGCCCCTGTACTCTCTCTGCAACTGGATCCTTGACTTCCTTATCAGGAGACCACAGTCAGTGCAGATCGGTAAAAACGTCTCTTCCTTGCTGACAATCAACACAGGCGCACCTCAAGGATGTGTGCTCAGCCCACTGCTCTACTCTCTCTATACTCATGACCATGTGGCTAGATACAGCTCAAACACCATCTCCAAATTCACCAATGACACCACTGTTCTTGGTAGAATCTCAGATAGTAGCGAGGAGGTGTACATGATTGAGATAGATCGGCTGGTTGAGTGGTGTCGCATCAACAACCTCACACTCAATGTAAGCAAGACCAAGGAATTGATTGTGGACTTCAGGAAGGGGAGGTCAGGAGAACACACACCAATCCTCATTGAGGGGTCAGCGGTAGAAAGGGTGAGCAGCTTCAAGGTCCTGGGCATCCACATCTCAGAGGATCTATCCTGGACCCAAAACATTAATGCAATCACGAAGAAGGCACGCCAGTGGCTCTACTTCGTTAGTAGTTTGAGGAGGTTTGTTACATCACCAAAGACTCTTGCAAATTTCTATAGATGTCTAAGTCCATAGATCTTTCAAAGTTGCCACGCAAGTTGATATGGTGGTTAAGAAGGCGTGTGGTGTGCTGGCCTTCATTAGTAGGGAGATTGAGTTCAAGAGCCGCAAGGTAATGTTACAGCTCTATAAAACTCTGGTTAGACCACACTTAAGAGTATTGTGTTCAGTTCTGGTTGCCTCATTATAAGGATGTGGATACTTTAGAGAGGGTGCAGAACCAGGATGCTGCCTAGATTAGAGAACTTGTCTTATGAGGAAAAGTTGAGCCAGCTAGGGCTTTTCTCTTTGGAACGATACAGGATGAGAGGTGACTTGATAGAGGTGTGTAAGATTATGAGGGGCATAGATAGAGTGGATAGCCAGCACCTTTTCCCCAGGGCGGCAATGGCCAGTACCAAAGGACATCAGTTTAAGGTCAGAGAGATAGGTTTTTTACACAGAGAGTGGTGGATGCCTGGAATGCACTGCCAGGGGTAGTGGTAGAGGCTGATACAACAGGGACATTTAAGAGACTCCTAGATAGGCACATGGATTAGGAAAAGTGGAGGATAATGAGCTATGTAGGAGGGAAGGGTTAGATTGATCATGGAGTAGGTTTATATAGGTCGGCACAACATGGTGGGCTGAAGGGCCCTGACTGTACTGTAATGTTCTATGTTTTGTATGTGGTGGAGAGCATTCTGACTTGTTGCATCACAGCCTAGTATGGAGGCTCCAATGCATAGGATCGCAAGAGGCTGCAGAGGGTTGTAGACTCAGCCAGCTCCATCACAGGCACAACTGTCCCCACCATCGAGGACATCTTCAGGAGGCAGTGCCTCAAGAAGGTGGCATATATCACTAAAGACCTTCACCATCCGGGACATGCCTTCTTCTCATTAATACCACCAGGGAGGAGGTACAGGAGCCTGAAGACCCACACTCAGTGATTTAAGAATAGCTTCTTCTCTCCACCATCAGATTTCTGAACAGTCCATGAACCCATGAACACTACTTCATTATTCCTTTCTTTGCACTATCTATTTATTTTTAATTTATAGTAATTTTATGTCTTTGCACTGTACAGTTGCTGCTACAAAACAACAAATTTCACAACAAAGAAGTCTGTGATAATAAATCTGATTCTGATTAGCATCAGCACTTATGGGATGCCCAGCAATTCATCCCGGGTCATTGGTGGGAAACACGTTATGCAGCAACTTCAAGGGCACTGAATTTTGGAGGCAAAGAACAACACACATCTGCCACTATATTACTCACTTAGCGTCACTGATTGGGTAGTTTTTTTAAAAAAGATTTTTGTAATCCTCCCCCTAAAAGAACCTTTCATATAGGGTAGATTTGATAATTCTACGTACTGATTAATTACCAGTTGCTTCATCAAATCCCTGAAGTGTTCTCAGTTTCCATTTTATCTACTTCTTTACAATTTATTCTCATTGTTTTGTGTTGAAATGTTGGTCATTTTTTGTACATCTCCATTCTGTTTCCAATATATCGTCCTTCTGTTTCTCATCTTAATCTTTGCATAACATGATAATCCCTCCCCCCCTCTATCAAATCTCACACACAAACACACATAATGCACACAACTTTCTAACATTCCTCTAACCTAATACTTCCATTTTCATACTCAAGATAACCAATATTCAATCCTTCTTCCTCCATCGTTGAATCCTAAATGTAACATTCAGGATACAAGGTTTTACTTTCCATAATCCTTCTGCAAAATATTTCCCTTTGTAGTTCGAGATGCTGAATATTTCAAGTTAAACTGCAGCAGCTGTAAGGCACAAAAATCCATGAGGAGATCCTGCAATTCATGAAATTCTCTGAATGAATGTGATGCACCATTCCTTAAACAATAATGAGAAACAGCTGAAGTAGTTTCCTGTGCTTCCATTCCAGATCCCAGTTAACAGCACCAAAGCAGCAAGCTTGGCCTTGACCTTTGCATTGACAGCAGCTGATTCTTTTCATGGTGAAAGTGTCTTAATTTTGCAGAGCTTCAGTAGGTATCAGTTTTGAAACAGAATACCTTATCAATTCTTGTTGCATACAACACAACTATTTATTTCCTTGCTTTGTGCCAAAATAAATAAATGAAATAAATAAAATTCAGTCTCCTATTGTAAATGAGATTGATTGGTAAATTGGTTTGTTATCGTCACATGCTTTGCATGCCATCCATACAGATCATTTCATTACATCAATACATTGTGAATCAGTACAAGGGAAAAACAACAACAGAATGTAGAATGAAGTGTTACAGTTATAGAGAAAGTGCAGTGCAGGCAGACAATAAGGTGCAAGGCCATGACGAGGTAGATTTTGAGGTCAAGAATCCATTTTATCACACAAGGGGACCATTCAATATTCTTATAACAGAGGGATAGAAGTTGTCCTTGAGCCTGGTAATACATGCATTCAGGTTTTTGCATCTTTTGCCCAATGGGAGAGGGGAGAAGAGAGAATGTCTGAGGTGGGTGAAGTCTTTGATCATGTTACATTTAGTTTTGTAATTGTGCAGCTGCTCAACAGGATAACTTGAAAACCTGAACTTTACAGGAAGAATCTGTGAATCCTCATTCCAAGAGTTTTTCCATGGAATCCTCAATGAGATCTTTGCAGAGATTTTATTCAGCATTGTTTTCTGAACCTCCTGGGTTAAATATTGATTCTTACTGCTTAGCCATGTTGATTAAATGCATTCAAAGGTTTTCTGAAGCTACTGTGCTCTATAAGTTCTCTTGGTCCAGCCCATAAAGATGTTGCTGATTCCTGCCTTACACAAATCCAACTTTAGCAACATTAAGCAGCTCTTTAAATTTACTGTAGATGGAATATGGGAAATCTGTTCCATTATTGGGCAAGATCTCCCAGTTGAAAGCGGTCTTTAGTATTTGTCCAGGCCTGGGATCTTCAAAGAGCTAAACACTAACAGCTGGCAATATTACTGGTCACGTTCAGGCCTTGGAGAAGGGAGAGAGTGAAAGGGGTAAAAAGAAGATAAGGGCAGTTTCAATTATTCTGTTTGTACGAAGGTTAGGGACCTGCTCTGTTTGTCGACTTTGAGATTTCTCATTGCAAGTAGGCTGAAATCTACCTGTCCTTGTCTCAGCTTTTGGAGTGTCACTTTTGACCGTGTATGAGTTCTTAACATGGTGCCATAGTTCTCATTAACTTTCTAAGTTTGGCATAGTGCAGCCTTCATTTCTGCTTCCCAAATGGATAAAGATTTGAATGGATTTGTTTAACCATTCATTGCTAGATCAAATTGGATGACACAAAGTACTATCAGTCCCTGCTCTTGTATGCCAAAAATGCTTTGAGCTTTGAATGCATAGATAACCCACTTTCTTTCCACTACTGCAAGCTACCTGCTTAAGCCCTGTCCTTCGTCTTCTGTATCATCATCTCTGTCAATAAGTGAGAGGAGTTCATGAAGTCTGAGACTTCCCTCCCCTGCTTAGACTAATAGACCAAACATCTAATGTGACTCACACCCCTAACTCTGAACTTGCATCTTTCTGTCCTATCTTCCTTGCTCTCTCTATCCTCATTTAATTCATTGGACCCATCTCTTCTTCTCTCTGATGAACTCTGAATAAAATGCTGACTGCCCAACTTCGCTTGTAGCCTTCCATGTTCACTAGTATTGTTAACAATTCTCTCTCCTCGTGAAAATTTTGGTTGATGTGAGGCAAAAACAACCAGAAGGGCTCTTGGTCCAGAAATCCACCTGTTCTAGTCAAAAAGGTGGATAACCTGTCTTATTGCCTGGCTCCTTCGGACATCCTGTTCTAGGTTTAGGGGATGGATTCACTGGCACAAGTAAGCTCTCCTGCTGATGCTCCAGTTACTGAGCAACTCACTGGTTTATTAGCAGGATTAAGATTTCTGATCCAGACCTATGCAAATTAGCAAATTGGGCCTGGATACGTAACAGTTGCAGGCTCTGCTTTGGAGAGTTAAGGAAAGACGAAGGCATCTTGGAAAATTCAAAGAATAGATATTCTCCAGAAATTAAAGTCAGTATAATCTTCCCAATATTATAAGCCTTAATGCTAGAAACTAAAGTTTTATAGATCTTTCCTGCTTCTATTCAGACTCTTGCTGAGGCTTGTTTCAAAATAAAGGCTATCAACTTATGTTGTCATGGTTACAAGCTTAGAACAACCTGTCAGCCTGTCATAAATACCAGAACATTTACAACCGTCATATAATGTGATGACCATACCATCAAGGTCAATGGTTAATGCAGTTTTCTTAAATGCTGAATCTTTTATTAGCTTCTGTTCTGAGACCCTTCCCATTTTAACCTATACAATATATCTAAATAATAGCTTGGATGTTTTTGTTTTAGTATAAGCTGCTCCGTACAGGGTCAACAATAGTTTTGTTTGATGGTATTAGTTCAGGGTGAGGGATACATTTGTTTGACATAAATACGTGAAAGTATAAAAAGAAATCTTGTTAATGGTCACTTTAGAAAAGCTACTGGTCAAAACTGTTGAAGGCCAGTGAACAGTGGTCACAGTGCTATAGCCAATTGAAAGGATAGTATGCTCTGGTTCATTGATTAGATTGGGCAAAAGTATAATTTAGTAGAGACCCATTAACATAAATGCAAGTGCCCTAAGATGCTCACTCCTGCTGCTGTTCCATTGACCTCTTGCCAATGTTACAGCAAGAGACCTGGACTCTTTCCACTCACTCACTCACCCACCCACCCACCCCAACTCAAAGTGAAATTTCAGGGCACAGCATTTTAATAACAAAATAGAAAATTATGTCTGTCCATTTAAAATAAAAATCTTTAACACTGGAAGTAGTGAATGACAACAATCTTTTTCATAGATACATTGACATCAGTGTATTATAAAAATGTTCATACTCAGGCCAATATGTCTTAACACTGTGGGCTGGAATTTACTTGGAGCCTCTTCTGCTCCCAGTCTATCACTTCACTTTGTCACAAATGTGGCTCCTGAAATCAGGAGCATGGCAAGCTCAGATGAAATCCCCTCTCTGTGTCAATATATTTCGACAAGAGTCTTAGTTTCTTACAAATTGCTTCCACAATTATCACTAATGACATACCTACAATCAACATTACCTCAGTTTGGCTTCATTTAGGGTAAAATAACATTTTCCACTTACAATCAAGTTTGGAAAAGAAAATCTATAATTACACTGATGGTCATTTTTCACAACTCAAGAGGACTTGGCATACAAACTTACTATGTTCACTGTCAGGAACTTATCTATGTTATAAAGGCAACATCAATCTCCTGCTATCAGAAAATTGCATAATTTAAGTCATCTCGATGTTGCATCACCTTTTTTTCTTGTTCTATTGATTGGGGTTTTTTGACGTTTGAAGACACTCACTGTTGGTTACCACTTACCAGGATGCAGATTCTTCCATCATTTGAAAAAAATCCTAACTGCACCCCACCCCACCCCCACTCCACCAAGTTTCTAAAAGAGCTGCCACTTGGCCACATAATGTGAGACTGTTGCTTTAATGATTTGTCTTTGGAATATCATGTTGTTCTATTGTTATGCCATACGAGAAATATTTTTTGTTGCTCTCAGCATGCTATTCAAGCTTAAATTCAATGAGTACAAGGGATGCATTTGAGCAGGAATGATGTGAGCAATTTTTCCAGCAAGGAAACCCACCTTGAAATCCATTCTGGCATTCAAACAGATTCCCCCTGTGCTTCTGTGTGCTACTGGAACCGTTTTGGAATGGTGTCATCGTCCACCATTGGTCTGGTTCAGACTGTGTCTGCCCATCAGCCAGCGGCATTATCGATGGGATTTTCTGGGAATTATTGCACCATTGTACTCAGGATATATTTTCATGTATGTTAGGTTTGCAAATCTGCCAGGGTCTGCTGATTTGGGTGGAATCATGCTGGTGACATATTATTGGATGTTATAATTTCTCTGCAGCCCCTGACCCTTAGTCATAACGCTTTAGAAGCAGATTATGATATTACCTACAGCAGCATCACGGTTAAGTTACTGGAATTGTATTCAGAGGCCTCGATAATTGATAAGGAGATATGAGTTTGATATCCTAACATGACATGTAGAAAACTTAAAATAAATTATTTAATTAAAACCTGGAATAAAATGTTAGTTTCTCCAATGGTAACCAATAAACTCCCAGGCTATCATTAAAAACCCATCTGTTTCCCTAACATCGTTCAGGAGGACATCTGCCATTCTTACCTAGTCTGGCTCATATGTGATTGCATTGTGTTTAACTCTTAACTGCCTTCTGAATTGACTTCATAGTCCTGGGGTAATTAGGAATAGGCGATTGATGATGCCTGCATCCTGTTAACAAATTCAAAAGAAAGGTAGTTTTGACATTGTGATGGATAGGCAGCTGCATAAAAGCATATTGAGGCAACAACCTTTTCTGTTCTACAAAACAGAGCCTGGAACCGTCATAGGCCCATTCCACTCTTCTTTAGAGCAAAGCATATATTTGACACCAATGCTAATGGAACTGAATATTGGAGGCAAAATCCAAAGTGCTGATATAACTTGTGCTTAAAAGTCTTGCACTTTATAAATGTTAACTCCAGCCTCCAAGACTTAATGATTGACCTATAACTTCAAACTGAATTAAAGTTTGTCCAAATATATAGAGCATTTAGATATGTGGGGATGAATTTCTTGGCACACAATGATGGCTTCTTGGTGATGAAGGGTCATTCCCACAAATTACCACTCATTCCCCACATTATATTGCAGTAATGCTTCCACATAAGTTTGCCAATCTATTCCATCACACCTCTGAATCTATCGGTAGAATACGTGCAGCTCTTCCTCTATGTCTAACTTCCATGAGGAACTCAGTGGAATAGGAGCAAGCCATTAATCATGTTCTACTATTCTGTTAGCTCTGAGCGGAACTGTCATAGAGTCAGAGAGTATGAATACTGCCCTTTAGCCCGCCATGTCCTTGCTTAATATCAGTCCTCCATTTACTCACCTTTGCTATGTATCCTAAAATACAAAATTGGCTCATAATCTATTAAATTGTGGCAAATTCCAAAGAGGACATATTCTACCATTGCAACCCACACAAAATGCCAGAGGAACCCATTCTGTACTCTTAGGAGATACTAAGATGTTTGCTTGATTTAATATCAATCAACTCAGGAACCCATTTTGGTAAAGCAAAATGTGATATATTGGAGGTGTAGATGTGAGTAGTTGGGAAATGTGTAGGTTTATTGCTGGTCTCAACATGGTACAAGAATGCTTGGTTATAGAATGCTTGGGAGTTCATATCCACAGATCACTGAAAGTTGCCTCACAGGTGGATAGGGTAGTTAAGAAAGTTTATGGGATGTTAGATTTCATAAATCGTGGGATTGCGTTTAAGGGCCGCGAAGTAATGATGCAGCTTTACAAAACTCTGGTTAGACCACACTAAGAGTACTGTGTCCAGTTCTGGTCGCCTCATTATAGGAAGGATGTGGAGGCGTTGGAAAGGGTGCAGAGGAGATTTACCAGGATGCTGCCTGGATTAGAGAGTATGCATTATGAGGAGAGACTAAAGGAGCTAGGGCTTTACTCATTGGAGAAAAGGATGATGAGGGGAGACATGATAGAGGTGTACAAAATATTAAGGGGAATAGATAGAGTGGACAGCCAGCACCTCTTTCCCAGGGCACTAATGCTCAATACAAGAGGACATGGCTTTAAGGTAATGGGTGGGAAGTTCAAGGGAGATGTCAGAAGGAGGTTTTTCACCCAGAGAGTGGTTGGTGCATGGAATGTGCTGCCTGGGGTGGTGGTGGAGGCTGATACGTTGGTCAAGTTCAAGAGATTGTTAGATAAGCATATGGAGGAATTTAAGATAGAGGGATATATGGGAGGAAGGGGTTAGATAGTCTTAGGTGAAGTTTGAAGGTCGGCACAACATGGTGGGCCGAAGGGCCTGTATTGTGCTGTATTGTTCTACGGTTCTATGGTTCTAACTCAACAGGTCGGGCAGCATTTATGGAAGGAAATGAACAGTTGACATTTTGGGCCAAGACCCTTCATCAGGACTGGAAAGAAAGAGGGCAGAAGCCAGAATAAAAGGGTGGGTAGGGGGGGGAGGAGCACAAGCTGGTGGGTGATAGATGAATCCAGGTGAGAGGGTAGGTAGGTGGGGGAGGGGGATATTGGGAATGATGTGAGAAGCTGGGAGGTGATAGGTGGAAGAGGCAAAGGGCTGAAGAAGATGGAATCTGAAAGGAGAGGACAGTGGATCATGGAATAAGGAGAAGGAGGTGGGGAACCAGAAGGAGGAAGGAGGAATTGTGTACTTCTTGTTCCAGTACTTTTTTTTTAATCTTTGGCTTTTTGAGTGGTTGTTCACCGCTTATATTCCACAAAAAGCTTATGCCATTTAGATGCCCCTCCTCTCATAGCAATGGCTTCTTTGGTACATCCACCGAAGGACCATTATGATAGGGAAGGCGAGAGGATGGCAGGTGCTGGTATCTTGAGAGATGTCAATACTATGCAGTGATGACACCTTGTTCTTATCGTCCTCTGGCTTCCTTCTGTTGTGCCAATGATGGATATGTCTCTTTGTGATTTTGGGATTAAGTTTGCCCTTGGGATTTGGTTTGCACCAATGGATGGGCTATTGGGCATACTGGAGAAAGTTCTGCGTACCTTCATAGGTCAGTACAGATATTACAGTTTACTTGAAGATACAATAATGTTATGAATCCCATTGATGTAAATTCCAGGCAATTGAGTCATAGAGTGGGGTTTTATCATTGCTCTAACTGAACTATAACATAATTATAAGTGCAGTAACAATCCTATCTACATGCATGACATAATAAGGTTTAATGCCATGCCTCTTTGGAATAGTGGATGCAAAACCAAACAAATCTATTGAATTTTATACCAAGGGAAGATCACTTGATTCATCATGCTCGTACCTACTGTCTGACCAAATATCCATGTCAACCTGATTTTTCACCATACTTTAATTCAGTTTGAAGTTAAAGGTCAATCATTAAGTCTTGGAGGCTGGAGCTAACATTTATAAAGTACAAGACTTTTAAGCACAAGTTTTATTATAGACAGACACACACACACACACACACACACACACACACACACACACACACACACACACACACACACACACACACACACACACACACACACACACAGAGTGTTATTATAATGAAACAATGAGACAGAAGAAGATATGGGTCTCATTTGATACCAGTTATCCAATGACAAAATTTATGTTGGGAAGGGATTCCAGGAAATGAATCCAAAACTTATTACAGATCTTGAATTATTTTATTATTTTAAAAAATGGGCTGATGATATTGCTGATTTTAGGAGACAAATTTCAAGTTTTATTTGTAAATGACATTAGGGAATTGATTGATATTGTATTGCAGACGAGCACAATTTTGCAATTGCTTTACATTGTCTCTATGTATCTTTCCTAATTTTTGATCTGGAACCTTATATATACCAGTTTGTACTAAAAAAAATAATTTTTAGTTACTTTGAATTATACAGGTTTAAATTGAGGGTGTGTTGACTGAGAGAAGCAAAGACATGAAGAACAATTGATTTTAGATGATATATCAGCCAATTCAACCCCACGTAAAGGAGGAAGATGTAATGCATTGCTTTGTATGAATCTGTATTCCCTACGATCAATCCTTGTAAATAAGGTTAGCCACTTCCTGTGTTGTTGCTTTGCACTGTAAGTCTGTGTGCATGGATCATTGAAACCTGAAAACCTTACACTCTTCATGAATAGGATATGCACGAGGGACCAGAAGTTTAAGTAAAATAAATCATTCAGTGGCAATTCCTGTATACCTCACAGGCAATGTAGACGCAAATGAGATATGTCAGCTATGACACCAATGATGTTTTCTATAAACAACAGTACATGCTTGCTATTTTTAATTCATTTTGTGAAGATTTTTCTTTCATTTGCTTTTGCAGATGTTTTCCATCACAACGTGAAATGATGCACAGATATATTTTGTTATGTATGTTTGTATATTAGTTATATGTATTGTTGCAAAATATGAATTTCCATGAGAAACATACACATACAATTCATTTCAATGGACTCAATAAATTTGATGAAAAATTTTACACACTATTTCTTCTGCTTTATTTTAATTTGGTCTTTTATTCTTCTGGTTGTATTTTTGTACTTTGTAGAGTCTGCTTTGTCAATGCATGAAAAAGATTTCATCTCAACACTAAAAAATCAGATACATCTTAGTTAACTAGAAATACGTTCATACATATTGACTGGGATTTTGTATCTTTATCCAAGGGATGACACTTGCCACTGGAAGAAAAGTGATCACAAAAGTTATTAAATTGCATGGTGACAGGTATACTCTAGAAGGGATCTAAGAAATCTCAGGCAAGTAAGTTATCAAACAAGTAGTGCAGCCAGTCAGATTGAGACATTCTCAAAGAGAGCAAACAAGGAAGTAAAAAGTGCTGATGATGTTTTACTTTTAAATTATTTTACAAAAAGCAACATAAAGCTTACCAAGTCACTTAAGGTAGAAGCTCGAACATCAGAAACACACTTAAAAAAACCCAAAAATTATTTCAGCAAACTATTGATTTTTTTTAATGATAAAATAGAGAGAAAGTATCTTCAAGCAACCACTTTTTCAGCTCCAGAGATGTTGTTCAGCTGTAATTATGACTTAGAACACCTTTAATAGTTTAGTTACTGCCACATTCAACATACCCATTTTAAATGGTTTTACAGCAAGAATATTGCATAAAAAGTTGTTCCTGTCAAAATTTCAAGGAATATAATAGTGTGAAATGTGGAGGAGCGGACTATTGTCAAAAGCAATTCTGAATTTTTTTGTTGAAATGTCTATGTATGGAAGTCAGAAGCAGTTGCCAGTTTCACAAGAGTAATGACTGCTTTACAGTTAATACAACAGCAACTGCCCAACAGAGAGTAAAGCTTACTTTACATTGCTACAATATACTGTTCAGTTCCAACTTCAGAAAAGAATCCATGACTCCATGGATGTCACATTTCTATTTTCCACAACATCTGTGTTGTTACTGAGTGAGGCTGCCAGGTTAATACTCTGTGCTTTGTTCTGTCTCTCTTCCATGGAAATGAAATCAGATTGGTATTGATACTGGTATTGGTTTATTATTGTCACTTGTACCGAGGTACAGTGAAAAACTTGTCTTGCATACAGTTCGAACAGATTAATTCATTACACAGTGCATTGAGATAGTACAGGGTAAAATCAATAACAGAATACAGAGTAAAGTGTCACAGCTACAGAGGAAGTGCAGTGCAGGTAGACAATAAGGTGCAAGGTCATAACAAGGTAGATTGTGAAGTCAAGAGTCTATCTCATCATATAAGGGAACTGTTCAATAGTCTTTTAACAGTGGGATAGAAGCTGTCCTTGAGCCTGGTGGTATGTGCCCTCAGTGTCCTGTACCTTCTGCTTGAGGGAGAGGGGAGAAGAGAGAATGACCTGGGTGGGTGGGGTCTTTGATTATGTTGGCTACTTCACCAAGGCAGTGAGAGGTATAGACCAAGTCCATGGAGGGGAGGCTGGTTTCCGTGATGCACTGGGCTGTGTCCACAACCCTCTGCAGTTTCTTGCATCCCGGGCAGAGCAGTTGCCATATCAAGCCATGATGCATACAAATAGGATACTTTCCATGGTGCATCGATAAAAGTTGGTGAGTGTCAAAGGGGACATGCCAAATTTCTTTAGTTTCCTGAGGAAGTAGAGGCGCTGGTGAGCTTTCTTGGCCATGGCGTCTACGTGGTTGGACCAGAACAGGCTATTGGTGATATTCACTCCAAGAAACTTGAAGCCCTCAACTCTCTTGACCGTAGTACCATTGATGTAGACAGGTGCATGTATACCACCCCTTTTCCTGAAGTCAATGACTAGCTCTTTTGTCTTGCTGATATTGAGGGAAAGGTTGTTGTCATGACACAATGTCACTAATCTCTCCATCTCCTTCCAGTACTCCAACTCATTGTTATTTGAGAGATACGGCCCACTACGGTGGTATTATCTGAAAACTTGTAGATGGAGTTAGAGCAGAATCTGGGCATGCAGTCATGAGTTTATAGGAAGTAGAGAAGGGGGCTGAGGACACAGCCTTGTGGGGCACCAGTGTTGAGAATAATCGTGCTGAAGGTGTTGCTGCCTATCCTCACTGATTGCGGTCTGTTGGTCAGAAATTCAGGGATCCAGTTGCAAAGGAAGGTATTGAGTCCCAGGTCTCATAGTTTGGTGATGAATTTGCTTGGAATTATAGTATTGGAGGCAAAGCTGTAACCAATAATCAATAGTCTAACGTAGGTATCTTTACTGTCCAGATGCTCCAGAGATGAGTGTAGGGCCAGGGAGATGGCATCCACTGTACACCTGTCTCAGCGGTAGGCGAATTGCTGTGGGTCGAGGTTTTCCGGGAGGCTGGAGTTGATGTGTGCCATGACCAACCTCTTGAAGCACTTCATGATGGTGGATGTCAGAGCCACTGGTTGGTAGTCATTAAGGCATGGTACCTTGTTTTTCTTAGGTACCAGGATGATAGTGGTCTTCTTAAAACAGGTGGGAACCTCAGATTGAAGCAGGGAGAGGTTAAATATGTCTGCAAATACCCTCCTCAGGATGGTGCTCTGAGGACTCGGCCAGGGCACCATCTGGGCCAGATGCTTTCCTCAGGTTCACTCTTTGGAAGACTGATCTTACGTCTTGAACAGTGACCATGGGTTTAGTTGCATTGGAGGCTGTCTGGGTGGGTGGTGACAAACCAAATCCCTTCTGTTCAAATGTGCATAGAATGCATTAAGCTCATGAGGAAAGGATGCGTTGTTGTTGACTATGCTGCCCAATTTTGTTTTGTTGCCAATTATAGCATGTAAGCCCTGCCACAAATGACGGCCCATCTGCGACTCTATTCTGAACTGGTATTGTCTCTTGGCATCTCTGATAGCTTTCTCTGATAGCATTTGCTCAAACATATTTCACACAAGGTTGTCAATGTCTACAGAAAGAAACATTTCAGCCCAAAATCTATAGATTGTAATCCAAATGCAAGAGATAGACAAACCAAAGTGTGTCAGCTCAAAAGCAGCAGTCCCCCATTGGGGTCAGGATGCCATGAACTAAAGCCCCATGGTACAGATTTGCATACATTATCAAGGCTGACCTTTCAGTGCCAAGGAAATGCTCCACTATCAGAGGTGCCGTCTTTTAGTTAAAATATTAAATAATAGGACATCTACCCTATGACAAGGTAAGAACATAATAAATAGATGCAGAAGTAGGCTGTACAATCCTTTGAGGCTGCTCTTTTGTTCAATAAGATCATTGATCCTGTTCCTCAAGTCCACTTTTCCACTTCAATCACCAAAAGATTCGATGGTGCTCCCAAGCAGGACAGGAGACATCTCCCTGGGTCCTATCCAATTATATCACTCAACCAACAGCACCAAATGGCAGGTTACCTGATCTATGTCTTCTGGTTGTTCTGAAACCGAATAGTGTGCAAATTTGCTGCTGTTTTTCCCATATTATAAAACTGACTACAATTTAAAGGTATATTACAGCAATGATTTTTCAGACACCATCTTAAATGAGACAAATGGCCCGAGCTAAATAAAAAAGGAGAACAAGTTGGAAATCATCACCAAGTCCTATAGCCTCTGTGGAGGGAGCATCTGACATATCAGGTCTACGTCCAATTATCATTCATCTAAAACATTATTTCTGCTTCTCTCTTTACAAACACTCCCTGGTGTGCTGAGAATTCCCAGCATTTTCTGTTTTTTTTACACTTCAGGTTTATAGTCTCTGTGATATTATATTTTGTAATGGAGCAGATGTAGATACATGGCCAGAACACAAGATCTGAGAGTTTGAAAGTTTGCACTGAAATATTAATTGTCTGCTCTTTATTGTAATCTCTTTCGAAACATATCTTGCAGTGTCACAGAGTCATAGAGTTGTATAGCATAGAAACAGGCTCTTTGGCCTACTACATCTATGCTGACCATTTTATCTATACTAATCCCATTGCCTGCATTAATTCCATGCCCTCTATGCCTTGCTCATTCAAGTATCTGTGCAGATGAAAGAACTTTTAGAGCTCAGATAAGTATTACAAATATCTGCCTTTTATTCCTGTAATACTCTAATGACATTTCAAAGAATGGTTACAATTTGGTTTCAGCAATGATAAAAGGCTAGTATGTGTTATATTCCAAAAAGAAAAATAAAGAGACATTTTTAGATCAATAAAGATCTAGTGGTTAATTGCTGCATTAATCAGTAGTTCTGCTGATATATCATGTACAGAGTTAATCAACTAAAAGTATTATAACTAAACCTACAAAAACAGAAAATAGAACATTGCAACGCAGGAACAGTCCCTACAGTCCATGATGTCTGTGCAGACCATGATACCACTCCAAACTTGTTACAGGACTTAACATGGTATATTTACAAGGATGATATATTTTCTGGATGGGATGTCTAGATCCAGGGGCTTGAAAATAGGATGTCAGCCATTCAGGACAGAGATAAGAAGACATTTGTCCATTTACAGGATAGTGTATCCTGAAAACCTGTGCCGACCAAGTGGCTGAACATCTTCAACCTCTCACTGCTGCGGTCTGAAGTTCCCACAGGTTTCAAAACGGCAGCAATCATGCTGGTGCCCGAGAAGAGCAGGGTGAGCTGCCTCAACGATTATTGCCCGGTAGCGCTCACATCTACCATAATGAAGTGCTTCAAGAGGTTGGTTATCGCTAGAATTAACTCTTGCTTGAGCAAGGACCTGGACCCACTGCAACAGGTCAATAGTGGATGCAAAATCACTGGCCCTCCACTGTGCTTTGGAGCACTGAGACAACCACAAAACATACGTCAGGCTGCTGTTTATTGATTACAGCTCGGTGTTCAACATCATCATCCCCTCAGTATTAATCACCAGGCTTCAAAACTTGGGTCCCTGTACCTCCCTCTGCAACTGGATTCTTGACTTCCTTATTGGGAGATCACAGTCAGTACAGATCGCTAGTAACATCTCCCCACTGACAATCAAAACAGGTGCACCTCAAGGATGCATGCTAAGACCACTGCTCTACTCTCTTTGCACTCATGTCTGTGTGGCTAAGCATGGCTCAAATGCCATCTATAAATTTGCTGATGACACCACTGTTGTTGGTAGAACCAGATGGCGATGAGTGGGATAGATCGGCTGGTTGAGTCATGTCGCAAGAACAACCTCGCACTCAACGTCAGTAACACTGAGGAATTGATTTTGGACTTCAGGAAGGGGAAGTCAAGAGAAAACACACCAGTCCTCATTGAGGGGTCAGCAGTGGAAAAGGTGAGCAGCTTCAAGTTCATGGGCATCTACATCTTGGAGGATCTATCCTGGGTCCAACACATTGATGCCACATAGAAGGCATGCCAGCGGCTCTACTTCATTAGTAGTTTGAGGAGATTCAGCATGTCTCCAAAGATTCTTACAAATTTCTATAGATGCAGTGGAGAGCATTGTGACTGGTTGCATCATAGCCTGGTATGGAGGCTCCAATGCACAGGATCACAAGAGGCTGCAGAGGGTTGTAGATACAGCCAGCTCCATCACAGGCACAAGTCTTCCCACCATCAAGGACATCTTCAAGAGACAGTGCCTCATGAAGGTGGCATCCATCACTAAGGACCTCACCATCTGGGACATGCACTCTACACATTACTACCATCGGGGAAGAGCTACAGGAGCCTGAAGACCCACATTCAATGATTTAGGAACAGATTCTTCCCCTTCGCCATCAGGTTTCTGAATGGTCTATGAAACCATGAACACTACCTCATTATTCCTTCTTTTTGCACCATATATTTATTTTTGTAATTTATAGTAATTTTATGTTTTGCACTGTACTGCTGCCGCAAAACAACAAGTTTCATGTCATTTGAGTCAGTAATACAAAATCTGATTCTGATTCTGATCTTTGGAATTCACTACCCTTGAGGCTGTACATACTCAAATTTATTCAAGACAGAAATCAACAGTTTTTTTTGGGATATTAAGGGTATTGAAAGATATAGGGTTAGTGCAGGAAATTGGAGCTGAGGTAAAAGATCAGCCATCATCTCGGTGAATGGCGGAGCAAGTGTGAGGGGGCATATAGCCTACTCCTGCCTCTATTTCTTATGTTATTATGCCCTTAAAAGTACAGTGTTTATTCTGATATATTCTATCACGAATAATTGTCCTCACAAAAGGGAAATTGCATTAATAATAATGCACTCACTATGAATAGTATAATGCATTTTTGGTCTAGAATTCTAGAACACACCACATAAATGCAAGTTATTTATTGCTTCTTTCTTCATTGTATTTTGCATTTTGGTAATTTCACTTATCCTTTATCCCATGTTAAGTTCTTCAGTCAGGAAGGCAGGAACAACCTCCTCAGATGCTGTCCATTCCTGTCCTTGAATGAGTCTGCAGAATGTATGCTTGTGTAGCATGTCAGAGATCTCGAGCGTGATATATTTCCACGTAAATTCATGTTAGTGGGCAATAATGTGATTCCACTCCTAACCTCGAAGTTTATTTTGAAAATGCTGAATATAGAGCCTGCATTAACATTTAAAATTAATTTTGTTTCCTGATATAGCATTTTACCTAATACTCTGCATTAATGGTCTAATATCCAGCGTGGGCAAAAATCTCATCTGATGATAGAAATCAAAACTATTAGTTCAAATGGACATTTCTTCGGTGGAAGAGTTTGTAATTGATTTTTGTTTGCTCTATACTTCAAAGATCATAATTTTATATTGAAAGGAATAATAACAACCCTACTATCATACTGAACAATGAACAATGGCTATTTGTTGCCTTGGGTTTGATGCAATACAAACTCATACAGACAAAAAAAAGTTCTCAGTTGTCAGGATGCTCAATGTTACTTCTCTTTTTGCAAATACATAATAGACAAAAAAAGATAATCTCCCTTCCATCACCACTATCTTTTTCAAGTTTCTACACAGGGGTGCTATTCAGCCCAGGTTGACAGAACCAGTCAATTGTAAGTGTAACGAGCAAAGACATACTCACTTGGTAGTATTTTATGCCCTGGGAGCACTGCATTCATCAGAGCTCTTACTAAACTTTACACGCTGCCAAACATTTGTTAAATGTACAGTGACAGGAAAATAAAACAAAAGATTGGCATCAATTTAGTGTTAATAACAGATAAAGGTTTTAAAAGATCTGCTTACCCATACTTCTGGTAAATCTGAAATACAGACGATAAATGAACTGTATCCTAATTACTTGACATAAAATGGTGCCTCCTCAAAGCAAAAGCAAACCTTGTCCCTCCTGCTGATAGTAATCATCACACACCAACTGAGAAGATTCAATAGAATAAACAGTGGAATGAAGAGCCCTGTGGGATTTAAATTTGAATTATTCTACAGTTGCCAGGAAAATGCACTTAATGTTCCAATAGATGCAGATTCTGAATATATTTTCCAAAAATAAAGCCTATTCATTGGTGTGGAACTTATTTTCTGTCTTCACTTAAAATTTGGGCAGTTCTTAAGTGGTGGAATAAATGGTAATATATTCAGCTGTGGAAGTGGAAATAAATGTTGCATTTGGTATTAATACCTGCTCTTTTGCTCACGTCATATTGAACCTGCTCAGTCACTCTATACGATGAACCTGACAAATATATATTTTAATCATTTTTGATGGGATTTCTGAATTTAAATGGAATCATGAAGTTAAACAATTAAATTCCTGAAAGAAGTATGTTACCTATTAATTTGTACGAACAAGCTTTTTATCCCTTCCTCATATTTAAAAAGAAACTTAATTCCTGTCAATATGTGAAATCCTTTATCACTTCCTCTGGCATTGCTACTACCCTCTGTGTGAAAAGCTTGCCCCTCAGGTCACCTTTAAATCCCCCATGCCTTCTAGTTTTAGACTCCCCTACCCTGGGAAAAAGATTGTGACCATTCACCTTATCTATGAACCTCATGAATTTATAAACCTCTGTAAGGTCACCCTTCAACCTCCTTTGCTCCAGGGAAAATAGTCCCAGCCTATCCAGTCTTCCTTTCAGTGTAGCTTGAACTCTCTAGTTTCAACTCTAACAAAGTAATGTTGCTAAAATCATGCTCCAATCCAACTCACATTAGGATCCAAATAAAATATTGTTAACATACTTTTTCCCTCAGGTCACCAACATCCAGAGTGCCTAGAGATCCACTTGAAGCAAAGTCATTTTTGGTTCTGTTACCCAATTATTTGCCATCGGCAAATTTAATTTGGCAGCAGAAGCATATAACAGAAAACAAGACAGCCAGTTTGGAAATCAGCTTTAGTAATGAACACTATCTGGTGGATATTGTGAAATATTTTTTTAAAAATGTCTGTGGAAATACAAGTTAGCGATAGAGTAGCCACTTGAAAAGTGATGTAGATGGAGTGAAGTAACAGTGATGGTCAGTGCAACCTTGACTGCCCCTGTAACTTTCACCCTATTTTGAAACAGTTTAATGATCACACAAGAATGGTCAAGGTAAGCAAGGTACAGTTTCAAAAATTATGGGAATGAAACCTTATAATCTATCAAATGAAAGCCATTCCTATTCTTAAAATATAAAACAACTGTCATTTTGGCTTTTGAGCTGTATATACATCCACTCTGAAAGTCATCTTATTTAGTTGCTAGTTCTTTTGTTTGAATTTCGTCAATGCTGCTCCAGCTAGTGCATTGAAACTGCCTAAGTAACATAACATTTCTGTTACGGTAATCATAATTGTAGTGAGTTATCCCTTCTCAGCTTTACCCTCTTTATATTGTAGATTCTACCAATTAACTTCAACACATCAACTTTCACTTGGTTCCTATTATTATCTGATTTTCTACAGAGCATCACCAGAAACAGCATTTGCTGTGCTTCTATTTCTGGAGTCCTACAAAGATCTATCCTTGACTCCCTGCTCTTTCCACATTTACCATGATGATATCATCATGCATAGATGAGGCTGGCTTCTGTGGCTGGCAATTCCTAATGGGCTCTTCCAGTTTCCTTTGTTATATGTGGAAAACAACCAACAGCCTCCCTTCCATGGACTCTGTCTATACCTCTCACTGCCTTGGTAAAGCAGCCAGTTTCACCAAGGCAGCGAGACCCCACCCACCCGGGTCATTCTCTCTTCTCCCCTCTCCCATCAGGCAGAAAATACAGGAGCCTGAGGGCACATACTACCAGGCTCAAGGACAGCTTCTATCCCATTGTGATAAATCTATTGAACAGTTCCCTTGTACGTTGAGATGGACTCTTGGCCTCACAACCTACCTTGTTGTGACTTTGCATCTTATTGTCTACCTGCAATGCACTTCCCTGTGGCTGTGACACTTTACTCTGTACTCTGTTATTGTTTTTTTTTTAACTGTGCTACCTCAATGCACTTTGTACTAACTCAGTATATCTGAACTGTGTAATGAATTGATCTGTACAAATGGTATGCAAGACAAGTGACAATAATAAACCAATACCAATACCAATACACCACTTCCACTGCCTCTGCCTTGAGAATATCCATTCTTGAATGAACTTATTGTTTCTTCCTGTTGTAGGCTAAAATCAACTTTTCCCACTCTGCAAAACTCTGCATCCTTGTTATCCATTCCAAGTCTTTATTTTGAGTTTCTCTCAAGCTGGACCAGCTTTTTATTCATTTCATTGCTTTGCTCGCCCTGCATAGCCTCTGTCCCAAAGACCATCCTGTTAGAAGGGAGGGAACATTGGAGATGGATAATTACTTTTCAAGGATAGAGAGAATTTCAAAGAGAGGAATATAGTATCTGGGTTCTCTGATTATAGCGTGAAGTGTTGAACAAACTCACCGAGTCACAGGAGCTCCAAAAAACATTACTGTTTATTCAAATGGCTCCTCTAGACTTTCTATGGAAGCTCCTACAAACAATATTACAAATGTCGCTCACATGCCCCTGCAGTTAAAGAGGTGACAGCATAAAAGTAACAATTACCCTTCTATAACCATATAGCATGGGGGTGTTTACGGTAGTTTTAAACTGCTGTGGTGCTGTACCTGAATAGGTGGAATGATTCACTATGTCAGATTACAGAAGTTTGGTGAGGGGAGGGCGTAAGACATAAGTTTCGTGATTGCTATAAATGTGGGAGCAAGTGAATCTCATGCATGTGAGAAATTCAGAGAAAGATTGGGGATTGGAAAGAAGCTAAAGTTTGATATTGGTTCAGATCAGGACCCAGGAAGACTGATAAAGGCTTGGCTTGGTGACAAAAGAGGCAGGAGTCCCATACTAGAGGTCAAACAAAAATATTATAATCACTGATAAATCCAACAGAAAAGTCAAGATGAATTTCTTTACCCAAGAATAATAAGTATGTGTAACAACTGCCATAGGAGTGGGTGAAGCAGACAGCACAATTACACTTAAAGAGAAACTACGTAAGCACATGAGGGACAATTGAATAGAAGAATATCCAGATAAGACAGAGGGTCAAAGAAAGTAGAGTGAGAGGGGGCTCATTTTAAACCATGTGAGCTAAATGGCCGATTTCTTTGCTGATCAGACAATGTACCTTGATGTATCTCTGATGAAATTTGGGGCTCATGTATTTTTTTTAATATAATTTCCTTATTCTATTCCTTTGAAATGTTTTTTTATATTTGTGCTCTTCTGTTCCTTTCCTACTGCCCTGGTTCCCTTTTTCTTTCCTTCTATTATTTCTGTTGGATGCTGGGCTATAATGATACACCATGCTAGGAGGGGGAAGGGAGAGCTGAAATCAATCCATGAGGAGAACGTAGGTTAGAGGGAAACATAACAACTGCAGGTATTTGTCACTACCTGAATTACAATTTTGTTTGGTCACAGGTAATTCACTAGTCGGTTAAGGGATTTAAATTTACTTTGTAATCTCTTCAGTTATGCTGAGAAATTCTACAAACAGAAATCAAGCATTATTAAGAGTGACTACTGCATGTCAGATCAGCAAATTCAGACCTAGCGAGCTGCTCCTCCAGCTAGTATAAAAATCACACCAGGATTTCTGAAGCAGGTCTTGATTAGAGCCACTCCAATACTTACTCACATGTGTAAACATAAGAAGCACACAAACAATTACATGCCCATGCTCTTGAGAGAATACACAGTCAGTTAATAAAGATGAATCTAAGTGGGTAGTTGTATGAGTGCTACACTGAGTGACAAAGGCACTGCCCACTGAGGTTGTGCTAACAGTGAGTATCATCATATTTACTGAAATTACATTAATGACTCCCAAGCTGAAATATAAGATTATTACTAGTGCCTCTCCTATAACCGGCAGATATTGTTTTTGAAAAACTCTTCTTAAAAGCTATTCAAAATTTTCATTTATGTTAATGTTTACTTGCAATTTTTGCTCTGATTGAAACATTATTAAAGTCATAGAGTGAAAATTTCTCTAATTCTTTCCTGGGCATGAATCCAGAGAGGGGTAGTCTCCATTTCCCACTCTGTAGTTCTGGACATTTCACAGGGGTGAGGCGTTGGTGACATTTATAACAACAATGGGGTTCCTGACTCAGGGGTAGCAGATGGGGGTGTGAAGGGGCTTTGTGAGGAGTACAGATGAAGGGTCTCGACCTAAAACGTTGACTGTCCATTTCGCTCTACAGATGCTGCCTGACCCACTGAGTTCCTCCAGCAATTTGTTTTTGCTCAATTTGAATAATAATTTGCTCATCTTTTTACACATTGTACTCCATCTACCAACTTCTTGCTCTCTTATTTAACCTATCTTTGTTCATTTGCGGGCTCTGTGCCCTCCTCACAACTTGCCAACCCACCAACCTTAGCACCTTTTCTTTGTTGCATAAATAAAAAACATGAAGCAGGAAGAGTTGGAGTGAAATTTGTATGAGGACCCTTATTTCCATTTTGCCACGTTCAGCAGTTGTCTAACATTGGCTTATTACCAGTGCAAGTGCAGTGCATTGTAACTGTGCTAAATGGGATAGACTCAGAATAGATCTGGCAGCTCAAAACTGGGTATCCATGAGGCACAGTGGACCATCCACAACAATAGAAATGTATATTCCCACAATCCATAACCTCATGGCCTGTCATATCTCTCACTCTACCATTAAAATCAAGCCGACGCTTACCTTGCTTCAATGAGTAGTGTAGACAGCTATACTGGAAACATGCTTGGCATACCTAAAGATGATAAGGTGCCAGGCAAGTGAAATTGCAACTCAGATTCTTAATAGCAAAAACAGCATGTAATAGACAGAGATAAGTGATCCCACAACCAATGAATCAGAAGAAAACTTTGCAGTTCCACCTCATCTCATTGTGAATGGTGGTGGACAATTAAGCGGCTAACAGGAGGAGGCTTCAATAATATCCCCATCCTCAATAGTGGTGGGGCCCAGCTTGTGAGTGCTTGAGACAAGGCAAAAGCATTTACAGCCACATTCAGGTGGACGTGCTGGATAGATGATTCATCTCGGCTTTATCCTGAGTTTCCCACCAGTACAGAAGCCAATTTGATTCGTTCTCTCTGATATCAAGAAACAGCTGAGAACATTGGATCCAGTAACTTAAAATTTTCAAGAAGTTCAACACTGTCCAGAGCCAAGCAGCCCACTTTATTGGTACCCTGTCCATCACCTTAAGACCTAGTACTGTCCACCATTGGTTGACAGTGGCTACAGTGTATACAATCTAAGAAATGCACCGTAATTATTTGTTTAGACTGCTCCAATGGCATCTCCAGAAACCTGCGACCTCTACTACCAAGAAGGACAAGTGCAGTGGGCACCTCCCACCACCTGCAGGATCCCTTCCAAATTGCACACCACCTTGATTTGGAAATGTATCGCCGCTTCATCATCATCACTGGGTCAAAATCCTAGAACTTCCTACCCAACAGCACTGTGGGATCACGTCCACCAGAAGACTGCAGCAGTTCAAGAAGGTGCCTTACCACTACCTCCTCAGGGGTGATCAAGGATGTGCAATAAATGCTGGCCTTGCCACAATGCCCAGATCCTGAAAAATAAATAAATAAAATATTGCATCCCTAATGTATTAAAGAGGTGACTGTCAGATTATCTGCTTTTAATCATTTCATTAGAGAATAATTTTCTGATTTGAGAACTATAAATAATGATACTGCCTCCTCATCTTTTAAGATATCTTTATTAGTCACGTGTACATCAAAACACTTATTCCTTTACCCATGTCTTATTAGGGATAGTCAACATGGGTTTGTGAGAGGCAGGTTGTGCCACATGAGCCTAATTGAGTTTTTCAAGGAGGTGACAAAACTAATTGATGAAGGTAGAGTGGTGGATGTGCTGTGTATGGACTTCAGTCAGACGTTTGACAAGATTCCCCATGGTAGGCTCATCCAGAAAATCATGAGGCATGGGATCCGTGGAGACTTGGCTGTGTGGATTTGGAATTAGCTTGTCCACAGAAGGCAGAGGGGTGGTAGTAGATGGAGACTATTTTGCCTGGAGGTCGGTGACTAGTGGTGTTCCACAGGGATCTGTTCTGGGACCCCTGCTCTTTGTGATTCTTACAAATGACTTGGATGAGGAAGTGGAGGGGTGGGTTAGTAAGTTTGTAAATAACACGAAGGTTGGAAGTGTTGTGGATAGTGTAGAAGGTTGTTTTAGGTTACAACAGGATACAGACAAGATGCAGAGTTGGATGGAGAAGTGGCAGATAGAGTTCAATCCAGAAAAGTGTGAAGTGATACACTTTGGAACATCAAACTTAAAGGCAGAGTACAAGGTTAATGGCAGGATTCCTAGCAGTGTGGAGGAACAGAGGGATCTTGGGGTCCAAGTTCATAGATCCCTCAAATTTGCCACACAAGTTGATAAGATGGTTAAGAAGGCACATGGTGTGCTGGCCTTCATTAGTCAGGGGATTGAATTTGAGCGCTGTGAGGTAATGTTGCAGCTCTACAAAACTCTGGTTAGACAACACTAAGAGTACTGTGTTCAGTTCTGATCGTCTAATTTATAGGAAGGATGTTGAAGTTTTGGAGAGGGTGCAGAGGAGATTTACCAAGATGCTGCCTAGATTAGAAAACATGTCCAATAAGGAAAGGTTGAGTGAGCTACGGCTTTTCTCTTTGGAGCGACAGAGGATGAGAGGCGACTTGATAGAGGTCTATAAGATATAAGAGGTCTAAAAGAGGGATAGATAGAGTGGACAGCCACCATCTTTTGCTCAGGGTGGCAATGGCCAATACCAGAGGACGTACGTTTATGGTGAGTGGAGGAAAGTTCAAGGGAGATGTCAGAGGTAGGATTTTTACACAGAGTGGTGGGTGCCTGGAATGCACTGCTGGGGGCTTGTGGTAGAGGCTGATACAATAGGGACATTTGAAAGACTCTTGGATAGGCACATGGATGTAAGAAAAATGGAGAGTTATGGGCTGTGTAGGAGGGAAGGGTTAGTCTGATCATGAAGTAGGTTCATATAGGTCAGCACAACATCGTGGGCTGAAGGGCCTGTACTGTGCTGTAATGTTCTATGTTCTATGTTACATATGGAGAACATGTTACATGGAAGGTAACAGATAACCTTAGTGAATGAGAAGGCACAAATTCAATTAAGGGCCCAGAAAACCATGACAAACCGTAAACTTTGATTCGTGGAGAGATATTTTTAACTGTTTGGTTCTTTCCACTATTTTTGCCATGAGGAGAGGGTGTGTGTATGTTCAGTAGCTACTGCCTTTGTGATGCCTTAGTACAACTAATAACACTCTCACCTCTGAATCTGAAGATACTGGATTGAGAAGCATAGGAAAAATTGATGCATGTTCCAAAATTATGCTTCAGTGAAGTAGGGCATGAAGCTTAACTTGTTTGGGTGCTTCAGATGACATTTGTGGACACATACACTTCTGCAGTAATTGTGGCAGTTATCAGACACTGATGAAGGCATTAGAGTGTGTGTAGTTAACAATTGCTGGAAGTATACAGAGCAGGCAGATCATGAGATTGACAATATGCATCACTGAATTGGTGATGGTTTTGGCACCTTGCAGCTCAGTATACAGCTGACTTCCTCTCAGCTTTGCATGGGCTGAATATGTGGGAAGGCCCAATGAGCCTTTTTAAAGGATTATCAACTGCTTTACAACTTAGAACTGGCTGATTTCTTCTGGCAGCAAATATTAAGTGCCATCTATAGTTTCAAGTTCATCAAGTTTACAGAATGCATTGAGGCTGGTATTGAAGGACATTGTCCTGACTTCAGAACTTCAACACAAACCAGTTTCCCCCAGACATGGACATATTATTAGATATGTTTCTGACATCTGTTGCAATTTCAATTGTACCTTTCAATCAAAGTTTTCCCAGTGGCTGCCAACCTGAGCAAACCAGTAAACTTTCATACATTTGGTTCCTTCTGTTTGAAGCTTGTAATATTTGAATTTCTCAATTTACTGTGTTCTCTTGGAAGGTTGCTAAGGATCACTATTCAAAGAAAGACATTGAAATTTCATTCCTTCTTATGGGAGGTTTACAATCAAGGAAAGCAAATGGCTTTGTTAGGACTGCTGCCCCATGGCCAATCTGAGTATGTGAAGCAGTGCACCTTGAGCAGCAGTGCATTGCTGCAGGATGGACTTGCATAAATATCAAATGCACTGGAGTGAGGAATCAATTGGCACAGAAATCTTCAACATCGAGTTGCACAAATTGATTGCAACCACGATAGACAGACCGGTGATTGCAGGTTGTTCTGCATCAAAGATTTGACTGTGGTAGGGTGACAGATGGATTTATGTTGTTAGCTTCAAATATTCCCACTCTTGTGTTAATCTCAAAAACCTCACCATCCCTTAGCAGTTGAAGCCCTCACATCAATTCCAAACAGGGTTTCAGCTGACTTTCCTGTATGCTTGCTATCTCATTCTCTCCTTTATTGCTGCATCAGTGGCCTCCTGCAGATCTTTCTTCATGGCACACTATCTCATTGTTTTTCGTGGTGGATTACACAAAACTGAGTAGTCATTTGTACTCAAGAGATTAGATACCATGCAGGAAGCAGCATTATACTTGAGTGTGACCCTCCCTATTGAACACATTATCTACTCCCTCTAACACCAGTATATTGTGGTTGGCAAGCATATGATCTGAGATTTATAGTGGCAAGGGCACCTCCCCCTTCTACAGTCAAACCAGTGAAGGAATCAACAAGTCATGAGTTGGCAACACTTTAAAACATAATTATCCCTCCAAATCACCCATCACTCCAAATTATCCATCTGAGCCTGAATGTATGTTGCACTTCTGTCACTATAACTTGTTTGGTTTCTTGGAGTTCTTCACCTAGCACAAAAACCACACAAAGACTGCAGCTGCTTATGAAGGGCCATTGTTAGCTCTGAGCGTAAATAAGGATAGATATTTCTTTCAAACCTGAGTGAAGTGCATCCTGAGAACAGACTGAAAGACGAACCATGTCTTTGGCTCAGTATTGCGTATAAAAGATGGCACCTTAGATGAAACTTCTGCTTCTGCCCTCTTCCTTTCACAGTCCTGATGAAGGGTCTTGACCCAAAACATCAACTATTTATTTCCCTCCACAGATGCTGCCTGACCTGCTGAGTACCTCCAGCGTCTTGTGTGTGTTGCACCTTAGATGACACTGCATTCTCTCAACTCAGCATTTGTCTATTATTCTGGAGTATGTGCTGAAATCTTGAAGTGCTGCTTGAACTGAATTGAGCAAGAAAGTCACTGCTGACCTATACCTGATACTTAAGTGCATTGTTCGACAATGGAAATATTTGGCAGGTGACGTCACTCGGAAGCGTGTGGGCGATTTAAAAGTTGGAGGATTACCTTCAACTTTCTTTCCAGCGACCAGAGAGCGGACAGTGTCGGAAATTAACGAGGAGCGAGTTTCTTTTTCTTTCCAGCGTTCGGGATAGCGGCGAGTGACTGCGCAGGCGCGTGACGTCACTCGAAAGCGTGCGGGCGATTTAAAAAGCAGACCACCATATCCAGCGGGCAGCGTCGGAGTGGGCAGCAGAGTGAGAGGGAGCAGAGTGGGTTGGGCTTTGGCTCAACGGGCTTTGGCGAGAGCGGGAAAGAGGCGAGACTAATAGAGAGGGGGTAAGTTATTAGTTTATTTGTTGAACTCAGTGGTATTCAGCAGTATGCATCTGGGGTTGGTCTTATGTTTGGAGTGTCAGATGTGGGGACCCTGGGAGACTACCAGACTCCCCGATAACTACATCTGCGCAAAGTGCACCGAGATGCTGCTCCTCAAAGAACGGATTGAGAGTCTGGAGCAGCAGCTCGATGACCTTCGGTTAGTTAGGGAGAGTGAGCAGGAAATAGACCGGAGTTATAAAGAGTTTGTAGACAGCACCTCTGTGGCAGTCCCCCTCAAAAACCGATATCTCATTTTAGATTCGGTTGGACAGGATGACCTGATAGAGGAAGACCTCAGCAACCGGGACCTTGGCACCATGCCTGGTACTGTGGTCCAGCGGAGGAAGCGAAATGCAGTGGTTATTGGGGATTCTATAGTAAGGGGTACGGATAGCAGATTCTGCGACACCGACAATGAATCTCGGATGGTGTGTTGCCTCCCTGGTGCCAGGGTACGGGATATCACAGACCAGGTCCAGAATATTCTGAGGGGAGAGGGTGAGCAGCCAGAAGTCTTGGTACATGTAGGTACCAATGACATAGGTAGAAAAAGAGAAGAGGTCCTGAAGGAGGAATACAAGGCATTAGGGAGAAGGTTGAGAAGTAGGACCTCAAGCGTAGTAATCTCAGGATTACTACCTGTGCCACGTGTCAATGGTAGGAAGAATAGAAAGCTCTGGCAGATGAATGCGTGGCTGAGTGACTGGTGCAGGGGGCAGGTCTTCAGATTTTTGGATAATTGGGATCTTTTTTGGGGGAGGCATGACCTATTTGCTAAGGATGGGTTGCACCTAAACTCCAAAGGGTCCAATATCCTGGCGGGAATGTTTAATTTAGCTGTAGGGGAGGGTTTAAACTGATCTGGCAGGGGGATGGAAACCAGGATGTTAGGTTACAAGATGCTAAGGTAAGGGAGGAAGCTTATAGAAACAAGTCCAATGAGGATGGCAAGAAGGACAGGCAGGTGAGAAGTCAGGATAATTTGCTGAATAATAGAAGTACAACAAATCAGGATGTTAGGATACAGAATGTTAGGATAGAGGATGAGATATATAGGAACATGTCTAAGATAGTATGTAGTGAAGATGGTAAGAAGGATAGACAGGTGAAAAGTCAGGATAATCTGCTGAACAATAGAAGTACAACAAAATCAACAGCAGATACTGGACTAAACATACTATATTTAAATGCACGTAGCATTAGGAATAAAGTAGATGACCTAGTGGCACAACTACAGGTTAATAAATACGACATTGTGGCAATCACCAAGTCGTGGCTTCATGATGGATGTGATTGGGAACTGAATGTCCAGGGGTACACAGTGTATAGGAAGGATAGGCGGGTAGGCAGAGGGGGAGGTGTGGCCATGATGGTTAGTAGCGATATAAAATCAATAGAAAGGAAGGACATTGGGTCAGAGGAGGTGGAATCCTTAAGGGTGGAGCTAAGAAATAGCAAGGGTAAAAGGACAATAGTAGCAGTCATATATAGGCCCCCTAATAGCAGTCAGGAAGTGGACGATAAGTTGCAGTTTGAGATAGAAGAAGCGTGCCAGAGTGACAATGTGAAGATAATTATGGGGGATTTTAACATGAAGGTGGACTGGGAAATCCAGCAAGGCGGTAGAACTCAGGAGAGTGAGTTTGTGGAATGTCTAAGGGACGTTTTTCTGGAGCAACTTGTTGAAGAGCCCACCAGGGGATCGGCTGTTTTGGATTGGATGCTGTGTAATGAACCGGAGGTGATTAGGGAACTAAAGGTAAAGAAACCACTGGGAACCAGTGATCACAATATGATTGAGTTCAGTTTCAAGTTTGAGAAGGAGAAGCTGATAACTGGTGTATCGATATTTCAGTGGAACAAAGGAAATTACAATGGTATGAGAGAAGAGTTGGCCCAAATTGATTGGAAGAGTAAGCTAGCTGGAGGGACGGTGGAGGAGAAATGGAAGGAATTTCTACAGGAAATAAGGAAAATGCAGGATAGATATATTCCAAGAAAAAAGGTTTTGAATGGAAAAAAGGCACAAGTGTGGATAACGAGAGAGGTGAAGGCTAAAATAAAAGCAAAAGGGGTGACGTACAAAGAAGCAAAAATTAGTGGGAAAACAGAAGACTGGGAAGCTTTTAAAAACCTGCATAGAGAAACTAAGAAGGTCATTAGGAAAGAAAAGATGAATTATGAAAGGAAGTTGACGGATAACATTCGAAAGGATACTAAGAGTTTTTTTTAAATACATAAGGAGTAAAAGAGAGACACGGGTTGATATAGGACCAATTGATAACAGTGCAGGAGATATTATAATGGACGACAGAGAGATGGCAGAGGAATTGAATGAATATTTTGCATCGGTCTTCACCGTGGAGGACATCAGCAATGTGCCGGTTAGTCAGGAGTCTCACGAAATAGAACTGAGTTCAGTTAAGATTACTAGGGAGAAGGTGCTAGGAAAACTAAATGGGCTAAACACTGATAAGTCTCCCGGACTGGATGAGGTGCATCCCCGGGTTCTGAAGGAGGTGGCTTTAGAGATAGCGGAGGCATTGGTGATAATTTTCCAGGAATCGATAGATTCCGGCATGGTTCCGGAGGACTGGAGGGTCACAAATGTAGTTCTGCTGTATAAGAAAGGAGGGAGGCAGCATAAAGGAAATTACAGACCTATTAGTCTGATGTCAGTGGTGGGAAAGTTATTGGAATCTATCATCAAGGATGGGGTTATGGAATACCTAGAGGCACAAGGCAAGATAGGTCCTAGCCAACATGGTTTTGTGAAGGGAAGATCCTGCCTGACCAACCTATTGGAGTTTTTTGAAGAAATCTCAGGTAGGGTGGATAAGGGAGAGGCGGTAGATGTTGTGTATTTAGACTTTCAAAAGGCCTTTGATAAGGTGCCTCATAAGAGTCTGATTAATAAGATGAGAGGTCATGGAATTACGGGTAGGAAAACAGAATGGGTGGAGCATTGGCTGGTTGGCAGGAAGCAAAGAGTGGAAATAAAAGGATCTAGTTCTGGTTGGCTACCGGTTACTAGTGGTGTGCCGAAGGGGTCGGTGTTAGGGCCGCTCCTTTTTACCTTGTACATTAACGATTTGGATGATGGAATAAATGGTTTTGTGGCTAAGTTTGCGGATGACACCAAGGTAGGTGGAGGAGTAGGGAGTATTGAGGTGATAGGAAGGTTGCAGAGAGACCTAGACGGTTTAGGAGAATGGGCAAGGAAATGGCAGATGAGATTCAATGTTGAGAAATGTGCAGTTGTACACTTTGGAAGCAGAAATAAGCGGGCAGATTATTATCTAGAAGGAGAGAAAATTCAAAGTACAGAAGTACAAAGGGACTTGAGGGTACTCGTGCAGGTACCTTAAAGGTTAACCACCAGGTCGGATTGGTGGTAAAGAAAGCGAATGGTTTAATAGAGGGTGCCAGCTAGAACACAAAATTGGGTCTATTTCACATGACAGGCTTTAAGCCACTTCTAAAATACGTGATAAGAAGAAGTTGAGGAAGTCTCAGGCTGACCTCCTTTTCTTTCCCTTCCTTTCTTTCTCTCCTTTCCATGGCTGGAAAGTCAAGGAAAGGACAGAAAGGAAGAGAAAGAAAAACGTCTCCTTTCCATGGCTGTGATGACAAATATCATATCTATTCATGGCACAAACAATCACCCCACCGTACCACAACTTCCATCCATTATTATTTGCAAATATGTACAGAATTATTTTTTTTGCAAATACTTCTGTTTATACCTGAAAACTATACTTTTTAGGGCCTTGGGGGGAAAAGCAGGGGAGATCTAATTGATAGGTCTTTCAGGAATGATGGGTTGAATGGCTATATTTTTCATGATTCTCTGAAATAGATTTTTCTTGCAACTGTGGTAGAAAATTATCCGCAGGTGATTAGAATCTGTGGGGCGGGATTTACAATTCACTGACTTGCATATCTGATAATTAAGACTTCATTTTAAAAAAATACATGCATTAATAAATCTTTATGAGCAGCTTTGGTTTCCTTCAATTTCATGAGAACATGAATTTCTGTTGGGTGAATATTCCCCATAAGTGAAGAAAATTTTGTGGCTGGAAAACTATTTGCTTGTCAGGCTCAAACTGTAAAGATAGGCAAGAATAAAAAGATTGATTTGTTTTGACCAATATTTGACTATTGACCGCAATTAATCAACTCACTAAAATCTGTGCTCAGTGCTCTTCTAGTTATTAATTGAATAGTCATTGCACCCTTAAGGCCTGGTTCTAATGCTGCAGTAGATACTGTCGATGCACATCCATTAGCTTTTTGGTTTCTGCTTGTGGAACCTTAGTGTGATGTTCATCTTCAACCTCCCAAGTGCACTGTAATTCTCTGGAACAGTACTTACTGCCTGTAATAATATAACATCTCCGTATACTACATGGTCCCTAAGCCAGTTTTTCAATTAAAAAGGGAGCACTGCTCTATTAACCTTTTGGCTACTAACCACATTTTTCATGTAAACATTGCGCTAGGCTTGTGACTATTGTTTAACCCTTTTTAAGACCTTTTGTAGCTCTCTGCAACAGCTTTAAGAAGAGTAATCATTTATCACCTATTGATTGTCTCCTACAACTTCACGTGCAAATTTCAAGGCCCTTCTATCCCTTGGCACTAGATGAGCATATGTACAGAAAAATAATTTCCACCACATACATAGTTTTTGAAATTGTCTGTTGGTGTAAAAAGATCAATATCGATTCAGGCTTTAATGGAAAGGAAATTCTAGAGATGTGTGCATTTGGCAACTACTATCATCCCAGGTTAATGCTACCCTCGTGGGGTATAATGTAAGTTTACAATTTAACCTTGAAATTAAATTAAGGACACACAGTCAGGACGATGGGAAAGAATTTCTCAAGGGGATCTCACTCCAGGCCTTGTGTCCTCTGGAAACTGAGAAGGGTCCAGGAGAGGGAGATCAGGTCAAGATGCTGAGCACAGCAGGGATGCAGGGCAACAATCTGCAGCATACAATTAACATTGATTGTGGATAATGGCAGGTAATGCCAGCACCGAGAAGCAAAACCTTTCTTTGCGGGCGATCCTGGCACAAGGTTCACCTGCAGAGAGAGATTTCACAGCAAATTTACTTTTAAAATCTTGCCTTGGCCTCTCCAGGCTAAGGAACCCAGGATGGGTTTGACATGGAGTTGCTTTCCCTCAAGTTGTGAAAATGATGAGATGGTCTTTTTGACCCAGTGACAATGAAGGGTCAGCAATTTATTTCCAAGTCACGATGATGCATAGTGTGGAAAAGAACCTGCAGATGAGGTGCCTGATGCCCTTTTCTTTCTTGATATTAGAGATTGTGGGTTTGGGAGGTGCTGAGATCAAACATAATTCCCTTTATCTCTCATTTCAAAATCACTTCTGCTTGATAACATGCAGAAGGCTCAAATGTGCCACTCTTCCCTGCCCTCTCTCACACCTCTCTCACATCTACAGCTTAGATCTGCCACTTTGCAGAAATGAAAGGGTGGTTTCGAGCTAGTATCTGCATACCTAGATTGCAGCCAGGCTGGAGAAAAAGCTGGCTCATAGGCCAGCTTGCTTGTGGGTGAGGTCATGCACCAAGTCTGCTCTGGAGGATTTGAGCGAGGACTCTGCCGAGGCAAATATTGACAGGTTGATGAGTATTCATGTGGAAATAGGACCCAGTGTAGCTGACCTGAAAGCCTGTCTGAGATGTTTGGGATCATGGGGGACTTGGGCTCCAGTCTTAGACATTGTTCTGCATAAAGTCAGGAGGCAATTATTCTCAAGGGCAAGGAAGTGTTAGCCAACTTCATATCAACACTTGCATACAAAAACATAGGGTAACATTCATTGACTGAGGTCACAGTTTCAAAAATAGTACAGGCAGAAGTCTGCAGAAGAGGGCTGCATTGGAAGGTTGAACCTTTGCCATCTAAATCTTTCAGCGGTCATTGTGACTCTTTTGGCAGGGTTTTGAGCCCACCATACCACACCTGAAACCTACAGCATGTCTCCCTGCTGATGTTCTGCTCAGTGGAGTGGTAGTGGTTTTGGGGAATGCATATTGGTTGTCCTAATCCATGCTCCTACTGCCACCACTCTGAGAGTGCCCTGATTGTGGTCCATCAATCAGCTAATACAGAATGTTACTGTTGAAAGCGAGGTAATGCTGGACTATCCAAGCCTAGAGTTATTTATGCTCACCCATCAGAGCCCTCTGTATCTTCCTCCATTTTTAATGCTAGCACATTAGCAGGTAGTGTAGCAAAGTAATGATAGTCTATGAATTGAGAATCACCACACATTGCTGATTTAAGATACTTCCTTGTTAGCTTTGTGAAATGGCATCTCACACTTAACTTCCCACACTTCTAATGAAGTTTTTGCCTTTGCAGATTTATTACCTATTAAACACCACACAGAAAAAGCTAGTAATTAACATGATGAATACCATGTTAACAATGTGATTTTTGCTAATGACTGCCAATCAATCCCTCTGCCCAGCCACCAAACTATTATATGTATTGAATCTCATTTCACGCAGTGAGAAATCAAGGAAGAGGCCTTTCGTAAAAATGTTACATTTAATTTTTCTCTTTTCTTTCTCTTTCGATCCATTTTCTTTTCCTCCCTTTTTTGTCACTTCTGTACTTGATTTGACTCACTCTAATTAACTTCCCCCCACCCCTCCACCCCAGAAGGCCATGCCTACTCTGCCTTGAGTGACCATGGCTGATCCTATAGTGACCATGTCTATCTTCCCGCTCGATTTTCACATCCTGATTCCTTTGCTGTTTAGAAATCTTTTGACCACAGACTTCAATATACTCAATGAATGAACATCCACTGCCCTCTGAGGTGGAGAATTCCAAAGGTTTACACCCTTTCTCCTCACTTCGGTCCTAAATTACCAACATTTTATCCTGAGACAATACTCCAAGTGTAGCCAAACCAATAATTTGTACAACTGTAACATGATGTCCCTCCTCCTATACTCAGTGCCTTGGCTGATGAAGGCAAGCATGCCATATACCTTTCTCACTACCCTGTCTACCTGTGTCACCACTTTCAGGGAACTGTGTACCTGTACTCCGAAGTCCCTCTGTTCTAAAACACTCTCCAGGCCCCTACCATTTACTGTGTAAGTTCTGCCCTGGTTTAACTTACCAAAGTGCAACATCTTGCAGTTGTCTGAGTTAAATTCCATCAGCCATTCCCTTGCCCACTTTTCCAGTTGATCTATATCCTGTTGTAACCTTGGACAACTTTCTTTGCTGTTGATTCTACCACCAATTTTGGTGTCATCTGTAAACTTACTAATTATGCCACCTACATTCTCATCCAAATCATTAATATATATGATGCACAATAAAAGACCCAACAATGATCTCTGCAGCACACCATTAGTTAGAGGTCTACAATCTGAAAAACAACCCTTCACTAGCAGTCTCTGCCTCCTCTCAATTTTGTATCTAATTTATTATCTCACCCTGGATTCCATGTATTCTAACCTTCTGGACTAGCCTACCATGCAGGATCTTGTTAAAGGCTTGCTATAGTTCAAGGAGACAATGTCCACTGCCCTGCCCTCATCAATTCCCGTCAATCCTTTCTTCAAAAAACTCAATCAAATTTGTGAGATATGATTTCCCGCGCACAAAGTCAAGCTGTCTATCCCTAATCAGTCCTTGCCTTTCCAAATGAAAACAAATCCTGCCCCTGGGAATTTCTTCCAGTAACTTTCAGACCACTGATGTAATGCTCATTGGCCTGTATGAGCTTGTTCTTGCAGCCCTTCTTCAATAAGTGGGCAACAATATCCTCACCATCCAGCCCTTGCCATCTTTTCGCAGCAACCATCAGGCAGGAGGTACAGAAGCCTGAAGTTTCACACCACCAAGTTCAAGAACAGCTATTTCCATTCAACCATTTGATTCTTGACCCAACCTGCACAACTCTAATCACTACCTCATTAGAGCAACACAATGACCACTTTGCACTACAATGACAATAAACTCAAATTTGACTGAGACATTAGCCATCCTCCAGTTTTCTGGAGACCCCAGCAACCTCCACCCTTGCTTCCCACAATGCTCTAGGATACATTTGGTCAGGCCCCAGGGATTTATCTAACGTTATCCACTTCAAGATTACCAACAGCTAATCCTTCATGTTTCAGAATATCACTGTTTTCTTCCCTGAACTCACTAGCTTCCACGTCCTTCTCCACTGTAATACAGACGAGAAGTTTTTATTTAAGACCTTGCACATCTCCCGTGGCTCCACATATAGATAGCCACATTGATCCTTAAGGTGACCTACTCTCTCCCAACTTACCTTTTTGCTCTTAATATGCATAGAGAATATTTTAAGATTCTCCTTTACCTTATCTGCCAGGGATATTTCATGTTCCCTTTTTGCCCTCCTAATTTCCTTCTTAAGTGTAATCAATATTCCAACTTTCCCTCCTCTCTTTCCTCCACCTCTATTATGCTGGAAGCATCCGTACCACGGAACATTGAACTGCCAGTCCTGCCCAACCCTCAACTATGCTTTTGCAAAAGCAATAATATCCAAGTCCCATGTGCCTATCCATGTCCTAAGTTCAACTGCCTTAGCTGTCTAGCTTCTTGCATTAAAATAAATGCAGTTTCTCCTATCAGAACTTCCTCACTCACTGTCCTGCACCTGCCTGGCCTATCTACTGGACTTGCTTGCTTTAACCTCTATATTTGCTTCAACTTTCTCATCTGTTACCCTACTACTTTGGGTCCCAACCCCCTGACAGACTAATTTAAATGATCCAGAGTAAGTAGCAAATCTCCCCTCTGGGATATTGGTTCCCCATCCAGTTCAGGTGCAACCTGTCCCTTTTGTACAAGTCAGCTCAGCCCCAGAAGAGATCGCAATGGTCCAAGGAACTGAATCCCTTCTACATGACCAGCTCTTCAGCCACACTTTTGTTTGCCCCAACCTCCTATTTCTACCCTCATTAATGCCTGGCACAGGGAGCAGTCCAGAGATTTCAACCCCAGAGATTCTGCTTTTTAACCTTCCGCCTAACTCCCTATATTCACTTTGCAGGACGTCATCCCCTTTTCTACCTATGTTGTTGGTACCAATGTGCATAATGACCTCTGGTGGCTCACCCTCCCCCTTGAGAATGTTCTGCAACAGCTCAGAGGCATCCTTGACCTGGCACCAGGAAGGCAACATACAATCCTGGAGTCTTGTTCGTAGCCATAGAATCTCCTTATCGCTCCTTCATTTTCAACTGCACTATAGCCTTTGACCAAGATGTTCAGCTATACTCATTGCCACAGCTCTGAGTATGATGGCTAAGGAAAGGTTAGTTATATTGACCTAAAATCTGTTTTTAAAACTTAAATAATTAGAATATTGAAAACGAATGTCACTAACAATGTGAGATCCACTTTGATCTCTGTTCTTACAAATAAGTAAGCTAAGCAAGAGACCCAATAAATATTGATGTAATTCAATGCTACCCTCATTTAACTGTAGAAAATGATGTTAAAGCTCCATAACAATCAATGCTTTAGAATGTAAATTGAGAGTCAATAATACTTGTTTAACTTTCAAGAAAAGTAGCAATCTTATAAACAGTGATGGGATGTATTTCCCTTTTCCATGAACCTTAATAGGATGTCCTTAGATGCTATCTTCTTATGGACATTCTGACCTTCACAAAGGAAACAATCAATGTGGTTTAAAGGCATTTTAGTCAAATAACAGGGTAATTATTCTGCAAAAGTCAGCAATCAGCATTTTATGGGTCTGTAAAATAGATTATAATATGAACATTACTCAAGTCTATTTGGAAGAACTTCTTTCTGAATAGTATGTTAAGTGTATTTGATTAAAAAGTAAAGGCTAAAATTCTCCATTGATCTTTACCCTGGACATATATTTTACAGTTACACCCTTAAAGTGCTGACAATCAAAGAAAGAAAATTGCATTTGAGTTACAGAGTAAAGATACCTGGTTGTTAAAGTAGAACTCAAGTAGAATATATGGGCAATTTGTTGTTTTCCTTCCGTGGCAGTTACAATACTCTCTGGATTGCTGATTTTTCCCTAGAGATGATTCAGGAAGTGACAGGAAGTATGTAATGGCACTGGGGACATTTTTTTTGCTCAAGTCTGCAGATTTTTTCTGACAATTTTCTGTTGATGTGCAACATCCATCAGGTGATATGACTGTGGCTTCAAAATGTAAAGCTCAGCAAACTTTTCTGTCAATTGTTGATTTTCTATATTATTGATAATGTCTTGTTAAATCATTTTTCTAAAGTTTAGATTTAAAACATTTTACTTAAAATGAAAACAATGAATTAAAACTTGTGTCCAAAGGCAGGAGAGGAAAGTCAATTGCAAAATACAAAACTGTATTCTGTTGTTTGTTTCTTATTTAATAATGGGGAAGGACATGAGATCCTTTGTGTGGGATAACCACAATATTGTAGAGTTATAGAGAAGGCCAAGCGGAATGAGGTTTAAATGTCCTTAGACCTTGGAAAACATAGGTCTCACCATTTTACAAGTCATCTTGTAATGTCTTCACATTATACAAAGAAATAATGGTACGTTTGTATCATATTTAACTGCTGCAAATTTAAGCTGTTGTTAAAGTTTGAACATTTAAGACACTGTTATATTTCTGAAAAGCAGACAAAACACATGACTCTCCTGAAAGCAAACAAAGATGCACAGAAAATAGAATGTATTTGCTTGAAAACTTCATTTCTCTTTTTAAAAGCGTTGGTGACATTCCAATAATTCATAAAGAACACATTTAATGAGCAGCTATAAATTTAGTCCAGTAATTGTTCATTGGGGTTTTCGTAATATTCCCGACAGATTTTGATGTTGAATCCACTTTATTTAGTTTTGGATTTGAACTCAAAGAAGGTTACCTTTCTTTATCAGAAATACTTGAATTTGTCACTTCAGTTCCTGAACACTGCACTGGATCAAACCTGCACATAAATACATAATCATATGGTTCAATATCCATGCCTTGGATTATTTGGTCCTCCTAATCACTTCTAATTTCTACAGGAATTTCAGACAAATATATCTTGATTCTACAAATCTCTACTCCGGTTCCTCCTGCTCACTTGTGTGAATTTGACTTGATAGGTGCATTGAGAATACGAATATACTTATTTTTCTTGAAATTCCATTCTTTCTGGTTAGGGTCATGATGATCCACTGCTTCTGTCCACCTCTAGGAACCAATTTTCTCTTCATCAAAAATTCTGTGTGCACATTGTTCCAGTGTTCAGTGATTTTTCCAAACTTCAGGAATAATTGGCCAATAGATGTTTCATGATGGCTTTGAATGTTCCTACTCCAGTTGCTTTTTGATAACTTCTTTATTGTTTTGACTAACCTCTCAGATGTACTATTTGAAATAAAATGCTATGATGAAACTGAATATGTTTGACATCATTCTCTCTCATAAAGTTTGTAAATAGAGCAGATGAAACAGGACATTTGCTAGAAATGTGCTCTTCAAGTAAGCCATGACTTGCATATGTATACATCAATTCATCTATAGTATGTTCAGTAGTAAGATATGAACCCATGTGCTGCACTTCAATCCATTTTGAGAGCCTACCAAATCGTGCCAGGAAGTTGTCATTCCCTTTCTTCACAAAACTCTACTTGAAAAGATTAATAGCTCATGACCATGAACGCAAAGGAATTTTTGGTGGCTTGTTCCCACAACTTTAGCAAATACTCCATTTGCTCAACAATGAGTTGAGATCATTGTCCATAAAGTAAACAATGACTCTTGCAATTGTTTCACATTAACTATTCCAATATGGCCAGAAGAAAGTTCAGCCAAAATCTTTTCAGGCAAAGTTATAGACAATATCATGTTGTGACGTCACATACGTGCTAACAAGGCAAATCATTGCAACAATTGTGGAAGGGTTTTAGCTCCTTGTCTGTACACTAGTCAAACTGTATTCATCCTTTCAATGCCTGTTCATGGACCCTTTCAAGGGAATCAAGGGACAAGAAGTTCATGTAAGAAAGTGGTGCTGAGGTAACTGGTGATCCATGATATTATTGAATGGCAGAACTGGCACATGGGGCTGAATGGCCTACTTTTGTTCCTATTTCTTATTTTCCTATGCTTAATACTGGGCCTTTCTGCATCTTGTCTGCAATTTCAGACCCAGTAACTGAAAAGTCCTCATCAAATGTGTTTAGTAGCTTAGGGTTAGGGTTCTCATGCAGTCACTGTGGCAGATCATCCCTGATGGGGTTACAGGAAGGCTTCAATAGAACGTAGACAAGCTCTGTGAATGGTCAACAAAATGGGAGATGGAAAATTTTGAAGTTATCCACCTTGGTAGATAAAAAAAAAGACTGAGTATTTTTTAAATGGTGAGAGACTGGGAAACGTTGATGTTCAATGAGTCCTTGTGCTCAAGTCGCTGAAATGTAACAGACAAATGAGGCAGGCAATTAGGAAAGAAAACTGTATATCCACCAATATACAGTCATAGAGTTGTACAGTACATAAACAGAACATGTCTATGCTGACCATCAAGAAGCTATCTATACTAATTCATTCACTAGCACTCAATTCATAGCCTTCTATGCCATGGCAATTCAAGTGCTTGTTTAGATATTACTTAAATGCTGTCAGAGTACCTGACTTTACCACCCATTAAGACAGTACATTCCAGACTGGATCCAATGTCTGGGTGAAAAGGTTCTTCTGCACTTCCCCTCTACATCTCTTACCACTTATCCTAAACTCATGCCCTTTAGTTTTAGATGCCTCTGTCAAGGGGAAATGCTTCTTACTACCTATCCTATCTATACCCTTCATAATTTTGTATACCTCTATCAGGTCCCCCTCAGCGTTCTTCACTCCAAGGAAAACAAACCTGGCTGATCTGGTCTCTTCTCATAACTGAAACAACCTCTGCAACATCCCAGTGAATCTCCCCTGTATCCTCTCCAATGCAATCGTTTTCTTTCCTTGCTAAAGGATTCGAATGCAAGAGTAAAGATGTCCAACTACAATTACAAGGGGATTTGGTGAGATGATACGTTGAATGTTGTGCACAATTTTGGTTTAATATCCTAAACAAAATGGATACAATTGCCAAAGGAGGAGTGCCATCAAGATACAGCAAACTGGTTCCTGGGATGTCGAGTTTGTCATATAAGGAGAGATTGTGTAGGCTGTCCCTCAACTCCCTGATGTTTGCAAGAATGAGAGATAATCTCATTGAAACGCACAAGTTTCTTAACGGGCTCTAGAGGATAGGTTCAAGCAAGATATTTCAGCTGGATGAGCAGTCTAGAACTAGAGGTCACTGTCTCACAATAAGAGGTAGGTCATTTATAACAGAAATGAGGAGAATTCTCTTTACTCAGGGTGGTGAATTTTTGGAGGGCTCTAGAGACTCAGTCAGTGTTTGCATTAAAAACAGAGAGTGATGCATTTCTAGTACTAAGAAATTCAAGGGTTACGAGGACCTGGCAGGAAAATAGTATTGGTATTGGTATTGGTTTATTATTGTTACTTGTACCGAGGTACAGTGAAAAACCTGTCTTGCATACCAATCATACAGGTCAATTCATTACACAGTGCAGTTACATTGAGTTAGTACAGAGTGCATTGAGGTCGTACAGGTGACAACAATAACGGTACAGAGTAAAGTGTCACAGCTACAGAGAAAGTGTAGTGCAATAAGGTGCAAGGTCACAACTAGGTTGATCGTGAGGTCAGAGTCCATCTCATCGTATAAGGGAACCATTCAATAATCTTATCATCATGGGATAGAAGCTGTCCTTAAGCCTGGTGGTACATGTCCTCAGGCTCCTGTATCTTCTACCTGATGGAAAAGGAGTGTTTGAGGTAGGAGATCAGACATGATCTTGTTGAACAGAGGAGCCAAATGGACTACTCCTGCTCCTATTTCTGATGTATGGTCGTACTGCGATGGAAGAATTGACTACTTTTGTAGCCTTAATTTTGCCATGTTAGGTATGAGTGGTTTCTGATCCATTGCTGGAGTAGAGGCTCTGCCTAGAAAAACTGATGGGATTTCTTGATTCCAAACACTATTTCGAATGCTTCCTTTTTGAGTAGTATGTAATTTCCCTCATTCCTTGTAAGTCTACGAGAAGCAAAAACAATATGCTTCTCTTCTCCATATTTCTTTATGTGATTTATCACTGCACCTAATCGTAATCTGCCAATTTCAACTCATGTCTTGTTTCGTAATAAACAAAGAGAGCTTCACTTGCTGTGCGTTTCTTGCATTCATCATATTTATATTGTTGCTCATTGCTCCTTATCCTTTTCTGACACTGTACAATCCCTGTTCCACATTGAATGAACTGCAAACTATGAAGTCCTCCTCTCTGTTGTCATTTTGATTTGCCACTGAAATTGCTTTTGCTGCTTGTGTTAGTCTTAGATCTGTGATCGTTATTTTTGCAACTGAAACAACTGACTGTTCTAAACTAACAATAATGTCTGTGATATGCTATCTTCCTGCAAAACAGGTACACTAAATGTCTTTCCCAGCCAATAAATTGTAAATTGGTTTATTATTGTCACATGTACTGAAGTACAGTGAAAAAACTTGTCTTGCATACTGTTCATACAGATCAATTCATTACAACAGTGCATTGAGATAGTACAAGGTAAAACAATAACACAGTACAGAATAAAGTGTTACAGTAACAGAGAAAGTGCAGTGCAGGTGGACAATAAGGTGCAAAGTCTTAACAAGGTAGATTGTGAGGTCAAGAGTCCATCTTATTGTACTAGGGAACCATTCAATAGTCTTATAACAGTGGGATAGAAGCTGTCCTTGAGCCTGGTGGTATGTGCTTTTAGGCTTTTGTATCTTCTGCCCAATGGGAGAGGGGAGAAGAGAGAATGACTGGGGTGGGTGGGGTCTTTGATTATGCTGGCTGCTTTACTGAGGCAGTGAGAAGTGTAGACAGAGTCCATGGAGGGGAGGCTGGCTTCTGTGATGTGCTGCAGTTTCCTGCTGTCCCAGGCAGAACAGTTGCCGTACCAGGCCATTTTGTATCTGGATAGGATGCTTTCTATGGTGCATTGATAAAAATTGGTGAGGGTCAAAGGGGACATACCAAATTTCTTTAGCCTCCAGAGGACATAGAGGTGCTGGTGAGCTTTCTTGACCGTGGTGTCAATGTGGTTGGACCAGAACAAGCTATTGGTGATGTTCACTCCTTGGAAGTGAACATCACCAAGCTGTAATTCTCTCAACCTCAGTAGACAGGAGCATGTGCACCACCACCCTTCCTGAAGTTAATGTCTTGCTGACATTGAGGGAAAGGTTGTTGTCATGACACCATTTCACTAGAATCATGGCATGGACACACCCAAAGACCAAAGTGTCCCTGCTTGGTGGAGTTGGGGATAGCGAGGAAGGTTGTCAAAGGATACTGCAGGATGCAAATCAGTTTGAAATTTGAGCAGAGAAATGGGAGATGGTGTTTAATATGGACAAGTGTGAGGTGTGCACTTTGGGAGATCAAAGGCAAGAGGAAAGTATTCAGTAAATGGCAGCACCCTTTGAAGCAGTGATGTACAGAAGGACCTTGGGGCACAAGTCCACACTCCCTGAATGTGGCAATGCAAGTAGATAGGGATGGTAAAGGAGGTATAGATCATACTTGCCTTTATTGGTTGGGACATTGAGTATAAAGGTTTCAAAGTCATTTTGAAGCTGTATAAAACTTTGGTTAGGCCACATTGTGAGAAGTTCTGGTCAATGCACCATAGGCAGGATGTGTCGCAAAAGAGAGAGTGCAGAAGAGATTTTGGTATTATTAGTCATGTTCTTGGTATTATTAGCTGTGATTTTGCTATTATCATTACATAATGATTTTCTCTTTTTATTTAAAGATTCCAGATCCCTAACGTTCTCTTATGTGCTTCATAAAGATGTACAAGCACTCGTCTGCACAAACATACACTCCTTATAAAGTGATGCTGATGAAATGATCTGTAGCAAGAGTTACCAAAATTTAACATGCAGAGGAAAGTAGATTGAGATCAGAAGTATAATATTAATGACATTTAACAATGTTTCCACTTGCTTCCTTATTTTCTTCAATCAGACTATATCAGCTTCAAGCCAATAGACCATAAATCTCCGTTAATCTGGCACACTCAGGACTTTAGAGGTGCCAGATTTTTGGCAGAGTTTCCACACTATTGGATGTTATTCAAAATTAATACCTTAACATTTTAATTCACCATTTTATTGATGTTACACAGTGGTACAACAACTTTTCCAGTAAACCCGCTAAGTTTCAACGGAGAGTGGGAAACAGAAGCCCCTGTGATTTCAAGGGAGTGTGATAACCCTGGCCCACAGAGTGTTGAGGGGAGTGTGGGAATCCTAGGTTCTGGACTGTTGAGGGAAGTGTAGGAACCCCAGGCCCCCGTGTGCTGAGAGGAGTGCAGGAACCCTGGGCCTGGAGTGTTGAGAGGACCTTGGGGACCCCAGGCTCAGGAGTGTTGGGTGAAGTGCATTCTTGGGGCTCCTGTGTGTTGAGGGGAGTGTGGGAACCATGGCCCCTGGAGTTTTGAGAAGGGAGCAGGGAACCTGGGCCCTAGAGTTTTTGGGGGAAGCATGGAATTGTTTTAAACAATCCTTTTAAAAAGTGATAAAGAAACGATGGAATTGAAACAAGAGCAAAAAGAAAATGACCAATCTCTTTTCCTGAAGTGATGGATTATGGAGATACAGCTCAAGTATCTCTGGTGGGAAACTACACAGCAAGGCAGGTAGGCTGTTACCATGGAGGAGACTACACCTGAGTGCACCTACAAATGACAAAATGAAGGTCAGTAATCAGGAAGGAGCTAATTTCCCTCTCTACAGCCAAATACAATATGCCCATACATACATTCTCTATCCTCTGTCACTCATACCTCATTTGAGGTCAGCTACCTGCTAATAGACCATTTGCAAATCCCATCCTCTCTATAGTTCAATTCTATGTCATTAAATGATCAGAGAACTTCAAAGCAAATGGATGTTAAAACCAATATTAATTATTTGTTGTTGCTATGATAAAAAAAATATACCCTACTGCTCTCAGATGCTCACCAAGAAAAAAAATAATGAAAAATGCTTCAACGGGATTTTTTTTGTCCAACAGTGACCAGAGAAATCCTAACACAAATTATTTCACAGTGAGAAGGCCTGAGGACAAAAATCATATGGCTTTCTGTAGAGTCAGCAAAATCTTGTCAAGGTTAACAAACAACAAACAGGTGAATAACCCCAAATAAAATGTGCTGTTATTCTGGACATTTTATGGGTGAAGCAACGTTCACTAAAATAAGGCTATCTTCCAAGGCAACAAGCGTCAGCATGCACTTAATTCCAGCCAAAAGGCATATAAAATTTAAAGTACCTGAAATAGATAACTCTTGGAGCAGTACATCAGAAATACATAGGGAATGCAAGTATTCAAGGATATTTAAAACTGAGAAAAGTTCCATTCTCTGACTTCCAACCATATCATCTAACCAGTATTGTCTCTTTTTGCTATAATGTAGGAGGGAATCAAATACAGGAGTGAGTTTCTTGAAGGGCCTACAGCTGGAATCTAATGTTGTCTGTTTGCCTGACGGGAGCTCCCTGGCCTGATGCAAGTTTTCAGTATTGTGTTGCATTTTTCCAGCACACACAGGATTTGCTTTTTAGGAAATGGGGCATTGTCAAGAATTGCTTTATGGGTGATGACTATTGAAATACTCCATAATATTAGCTACATTTCCATTTGGGGACTAAATGAAACAACTTCATTTAGAAAACATAACTAAGTGGTTTTGATTCAATTTACAGCACTCCCAACCACACATTCTTGGTTCTTTGCCACTCATGCCCCAGTTGAGTTAGTAATAGACCACCTGCAACCTCCAACTTCAGCATAGTTTATTTATACGCTAAAAAACCACCAGAGAATTTCAAAACAAAAGGATGTTATAGCAACTGTTAAATGATTTGTTGACACTATGTTCGATAAGGAGTTAACCAGCATTATCTGACACATAGTTGAGCCAGAGAGGTACGGCATTGACTTGACCATTAGCCTACAGTATTTGCTCTGAATTTTACAAATTTCTGAACTCTCAACTGAACAAGGGAACTGACCGATTAAAAATCTGGTACATACCTTGCTGTGAGTTGCAATTTTTTAATGGCATTTCTATGGCACAGAAATGGCCATTGACCTCATTGTAATTGTGCTTTTTCTTTGAAAGGGCTTTCAATTTACTTTATTGCCCTGTTCTTTCCCCAAAGTCATGCAATATTTTTCTTTTTCTATTTGAAAGTGCACTTCACATTTCTGAATCTGCCTGATCTTAATTTTTTGCTTCAATACTATGTGTACACTTCATTGTGATATGCATTAATAGACCAATTGCACCACAGTAATATGCTATGTTTTTACTATGCATTGGTGCATAAATGTTGCACTGATTCCACTCCACCTACCCGGGCTCAGAACTAAACCTGAAAAGAAAAGTTCAGACTTGCACTTAACTGGGTCTCTTTTTTATATCAAAATAAACTTTATTCATAATAAAAGACAAATTAGATACAACTATAAAACAGTGCAAGCCTTTACATTCTTGTACAGATCATTCATTAGTGTTACCTTTTTATATAAAAAACAGCACCGATGCCACACGTGTGGCTCCCTGGGGGCTACTCAGTCCCGTATTTACAATATTTAGGGGCTTTCTCGCCTGACCCCGCCCCTCCCTCTCCAGTGGCGGAAGAACCCTAAACTGTAGTCCTTCCCCACCAAGCCTTTGCGTCGGCTGTACCCAGCTTCAGTGCGTCCCTCAGCACGTACTCCTGAAGCCTGGAATGTGCCAGTCAGCAGCATTCCCCTACGGACATCTCGCAGTGCTGGAAGACCAACAAGTTTCGGGCCGACCAAAGGGCGTCTTTCACCGAGTTGGTGACCTTCCAGCAGCAGTTGATATCCATCTCTGTGTGTGTCCCCTGGAACATCCCGTAGATCAGAGAATCCCCTGTTATGCAGCTGCTGGGGATGAACTGTGAAAAGCACCCTTGCATCTTTTGCCACACCCTCCTTGCAAACCCACAGCCTGCAAAGAGGTGGGCGACCGTTTCGTCCCCAGCGCAGTCCTCCCGGGGGGCAGTGCACGCTGGGAGCGAGGTTCTGACCATACAGGAAGGATCTGACTGGGAGGGCCCCTCTCACTGCCAGCCAGGCTCTGGATTTACACCCACACCAACATTCAACAGCTTTGGTCTTGAGGAAGCCATCTTACCTGACCTGCTCAGACCCACATTAAAGATAGCATTACAGCCTACTTTGCATATTTAAAGCACTCCAGTGCTTCTGGCAGCTTCACCCAGCCAGTTTACAGAAAATGCCACTGCTTCATTTTAACTGTTCACCACATGTGTCACCCCCACCAACATCACTACCTAGTTTCAGGAGGATAAAAATCCCCAATGATGTCTGTCCTCATTTACTTACTATGTTTTCCTGTCAAGTTTACATACAACTGAAAGAATTTGACATTTATTTCTTTCAGCTACTACAAGGCCTCATCTAATGCTCATAGGTTAATTAACCAACATCAGATTGCCAATTAATCCTGAATGCCAAATCCCAGAAGAGCTAACAATGTGCTGGCAAAAGTAGGGTATTTAGGGGTCTGCTACTGAGTATACTCATTAGCAATGATGCAGCAAGTTCAGATAAAGTATCATTATTATTCTTATATTATCTTTATGTGCCAAAAATTTACCTGGCATACTTCTAGACAATCAATCTGCTCTAAATTTTGTTGGACTCTTGGATCTTGAGACTCTTTCTTTGAAAAAAATGGTGCAGAAATATTTAGCCTGTGACCCTTCGCTAATGACAGCAATTTCCCAGTTTGTTCACTTCCATTGACATCTGTCGCTAGGTAACACTTTGAGAAACCAGGAATGAGGGGCCATTTGCCATCAATACGCACCCTATTTGTACTGTAATAAATATTATGTGATCCCCCTGACAGTCTGTGCATGTTGGGTAATGACCTTGATTACCACAGGGTGAGAAAGGTTTCAGTGATTGTCACCTTACATTTCCTCTTATCTCAGCTTTTTAATGTATTGCCTTCTGCATAATGGGAGGGCAGGCCCCATAGCTGCTGGTTTCACCAGACCCTCGCCACTCCCATACTTACAAAAGCTTCACCTTTATTTAGGCTTTGATGGGGGTCTTGCACATCTGTGATGCTTAGTCACACTCCCTCTCCCACTGACCCCACCACCCGATTCCCCTCCCCACACTTCTCCACACATCCACAGCCCCTATTCACTTCAGAGAATAGCTGCTAAAACTACTGATCTGTCCTGCAAGAGAGCTTTGTATCAACCACCCTTCTTCTGAAAGAGATGCAAATAGGAGGCACTTCACTGCATTGTGCTTCTTTGCTCCCTCTATTTATCAAAAGTATAATGGATTATAGATTATATGGATGCGTGAATTATCGGCACTGAAGTGGTCCCGAGTTAGGCTTGCCACGAGCGTCCCTTACAAACCCACAACCAACAAAAGGGCTGCATATACAATCCTAACTCACCCCCAGACCACCTTTTATTTCTCCACAATAGAAACAAGATATTTTTGTCTTCCCTTCTTGTTTCTGCTCTGTAAAAGATGGCTACCTTTGCAGCAGGGCAGGCTAAAGAAGCCAAGGCCAGCTGCAGTTTAGAATAATAGGTGCCTGACATCGGCATTACATCTGCACAAAGGGCAGTTGATGTCAAAGGAGCAGAACTGAATGTAAAGAATCTGGACATTCTGATGTAAGAATGTCCAATTTTCAGCAAAGTCATTTAATGGAAACACAGGAATAGTGTATCTCATGCATGAAATAGTTGAATATATCTTTTATCTATAGGCTTACAAGGAACTGGTACTTAAAAAGTCCAATACAGCAACAGAATTTTTAATCACCATTGGATTTTCTCTTTAAAAATAAAATCTAGGTGAAAGGAGAAGAAAGGGTGAAGTTTTTTTTAAAGAAAAACTAGAACAAAGGTGAAAACCTTTTTCAGCAAAGATACTGGACAAAGAAAAGTCTATACCACAAACTCTTTTATTACCCACTCAAACTGCCTTTCACACACCCTTTATAATGACAATGAGCCAGACTCTGCATTTGCTTTCAGACAGTGGCTGAAATATGTTTAGTTTGTTTGACAACACAGACACTTTTGGGTATTTTATGCTACTCTGCCCTGTGACTGGGGAGCCGTATTAACCTGAAACATGAGTTGGAGAATTGCAAGTACAGGGTTGTAGGCCCTTTTCCAACTGGGGCCACTTTGGACATAGATTCCTCACTGGGAGTGTGAGCTTGTGGTGTTTATTCTGCATTATACATGCATACCAATTTAACTGATTACAGTGCCTCAAATAAAAATTTCTTTTTTCAGTATTTGGACTTCAGAAGCCAAGCCTATCTGGTCTGTTGTGTTACATCTTTATTTCCCTTAATCATTACTTAATAATTTAAAGTCTTACCATTTACATTAACTCTTTCATCTATTACATTAGAAACTAAAACATATATCCTTAATTTGGGTGCTCTGTGAAAGTGACTTGATTTGGAATTTCAATGGTTTCTAGTAAAGATGCAGGCACAGAATACAAGGACTCAGATTCCCCATCGGGTGATTTACCAGCCTTGACTTTACCATAAAGCATGGTTGGGGATTCACAAATATTGTGCTGGATGAATGTCACCCAGAATTAAAGGAAGGAAGAAGGTAATTCTGCCCAAAGAGTCTACACCTGTTCTTTTGAAGAGTTACTTTCTCCATATTCCTGGAATTATTTTTCTCAGTTATTTTGGATCCTCATTCGGAATGGGTTCAGCAGCATGTCCAAACCCTAATTAGTCTTGACATTTAAATAATTTGCTTTCTGCCACCTCTAATGCTGCACTCACCTTAATTTGCACCTGATAATTACTGACCATCCAGTCATTAAACACAGTTTATCTTTACTTAGTCTATCTGAACCAATCGTACTTTTAGTAAAATCTTTTCTTAATTTCTGATGTAAGAGCAACCCAAGTTCCTGCAAATTCCTCATCACTGGAACTTTTCCGTTAAATATCTACTGTAATCTCTCTGAATCCTTCACATTCTTCCTTGGGTGTAGCTTTTCCCTGGAGCATAGGAGGCTGAGGACCCAGAACCCACTTTATTGGTATCCCAGCAACCACTCTAGACATGTAGCACAGTGGCTGCAGTGTGTACTATCTTGCCCAGGCTATTCCACAATACCTCACAATAACTTGCAATGTTTTCCATCAAGAAGAACAAGATGAGCAGTTGCATGGGAACACCACCATCTGCAGGTACCCCTCCAGGTCACACTATCCTGAGCTGAAAAGCTATGACTGGTCCTTCACCATTACTGTGTCTAAATCCTGGAACTCCATACCCAATAGCACTGTGGAAGGACCTTCACAGGAAGAACTGCAATCATTTAAGGAAGTGACTTACCAACACCTTTTCCAGGACAATGAATGCCAGTTGTCCCAGTGACACCCAGATCCCTGAAAAATGAATAAATGAAGAAAAAAAAATATCAGAGGAAGTTGAGTCATTCCACAACAGGAGAGAATGAAACATAGAACTAAGTTAACCTTTGACATGTGAATACGTTTTCAACAGGGATTTTCCCAGAAGCATTGGCAAGGATCTGTGAAGGGAACCATCCTGCCTCTCTTTGTGGTGTGCTGTGTGCCATAGTAGAATGTAATACTGGAAATACTTTATAGTTCCTAAGTTGGGTTATCAGATTGAAAACATAAGCATAAGTTGTGACGTCCAACCCAACGGGCATATTGGAACATCACCATAAGCCCTTTTCGGGGCCTTGGAAAATGTTCTACATTCTAATGATTCTGGAGAACTTTAAAATGCCTTTCTGATGAAAGCTTTTACAGAGGGATTTATAAATCAGGATACCTTCACTGTAAATGTCCCAACAGGCTACCAAAATCAGTTGTATAAATTAGGACTTTTGCTGTAGTCAAATCCACAGGCTGTTATTTTAGTTATACATTTTCCTACTCCTTTTGCAGGCTTACATTTTACCTTTAACTACGTGGTGCACAGTAGATTACCAACATGAGTGAAACAAGAAAAGCCTGGAAATTGGTAATTGAAACAGAATGAAATAACCTGCATTGGTAGAGTATCTCTCAGTGCTCAGGATGTACCAAAGTGTTTCACAGCCAATAAATTACTTATGAAATATGATCATTCTGCAAGCCCAACATCCAATTCTTGCAGATCAAGGTCCCATATTAAGCATTGCATATCCAGATAATCTTGCTTTGGTATTGGTATTGGTATTGGTTTATTATTGTCACTTGTACCGAGGTACAGTGAAAAGCTTGTCTTACAAACCAATCATACAGGTCAATTCATTACACAGTGCAGTTACATTGAGTCCATACAGAGTGCATTGATGCAGTACAGGTAAAAGCAATAACAGGACAGAGTAAAGTGTCACAGCTACAAAGAAAATACAGTGCAATAAGGTGCAAGGTCACAACAAGGTACATCATGAGGTCATTGTCCATCTCAATGTATAAGGGAACCGTTCAATAGTCTTATCACAGTGGAGTAGAAGCTGTCCTTAAGTCTGGTGGTACGTGCCCTCAGGCACCTGTATCTTCTACACGATGGAAGAGGAGAGAAGAGAGAATATTCCAGGTGGGATGGGGTCTTTGATTATGCTGGCTGCTACACCAAGACAACGAGAGGTAAAGACAGAGTCCAAGGAGGGGAGGCTGGTGTCTGTGATGCGCTGGGCTGTGTCCACAACTCTCTGCAGCTTCTTGCGGTCCTGGACAGAGCAGTTTCTGTACCAAGCTGTGATACATCCAGATAGGATGCTTTTTAAGGTGCATCGGTAAAAGTTGGTGAGAGTCAAAGGGGACAAACCAAATTTCTTTAGCCTCCTGAGGAAGTAGAGGCGCTGGTGAGATTTCTTGGCCGTGGCATCTACGTGATTTGACCAGGACAGGCTGTTGGTGATGTTCACTCCCAGGAACTTGAAGCTCTCAACCCTCTCTACCTCAGCACCATTGATGTAGACAGGTGCATGTACACCGCCCCCTTTCCTGAAGTCAATGACCAGCTCTTTTGTTTTGTTGACATTGAGGGCAAGGTTGTTGTCATGACACCATTCCACTAAGCTCTCTATCTCCTTCCTGTACTCCGACTCATCACTGTTTGAGATACGACCTACAATGGTGGTATCATCTGCAAACTTGTAGATGGAGTTAGAGCAGAATCTGACCACACAGTCATGAGTGTATATGGGGTTGTGTGGAGGGCTGAGGATGCAGCCTTGTGGGGCACCAGTGTCGAGAATAATCGTGCTGGAGGATTTGCTGCCTATCCTCACCGATTGCAGTCTGTTTGTTAGAAAGTCAAGGATCCAGTTACGGAGGGAGCTTTGTGTTGCTGATTGAAAGATGGGTGTTGGTCAGGATTTTAGAAGAACCAGTTGTACTTTGAAAAATTTACATGGGATCTTTTCGATTCTCATGAGCAGGTAGACAGGCATCTGCTTAATGTCTCATCTGAAAATATCACATCTGACAGTACAGAACTCCTTCAGTACTGCACTGATGTGATGGCTGTCACTTGGTTGGCAGCACTTTCTCTTTGAGAATGGACAGCACTGACTCAAATAAAGGCTTCCAACCAAAAGGAACTGCCAACAACTATGCTAAATTGCTCAATGAAAGCTGTCAAAGATAGAAATTTAACTGGAGCTGGGACCTGCATTCAACTCCATCAGTTTCAAGCAGAGAGTGCAGCACTCTACTATTAGAGTTACTTTGCCAACTACTTTTAAACAGTTTAATGGCTATTGAAATACTATTGCTTTCTTCATAACAACTCTAATATTATTTTTGAGTGCTTCAACTTATTTGCTACATCTCACAGGAATGAACATTCAGTTTCTAAAATTTTAATATACTATTGGACAGATGCATCTGCTTAGACAGGTTAAGTGCATACATAAGCACTATGGCAGTAATGCAAAGAATATTCTTATAGATTACTTTTACAATGGGTTTGAAATTTGTTTGGATAGATTACAGAAAGGGGGTATTAGAGCTTTTAAAAAAATCAATCACTGTAAAAAAGAAAAGAAAATACTATAACTACCGATTTCATATTATGATGCATTAAGTGACAGAAAACTACACTAAAAAACATCAATTATTAAATCCTGCCCATGTCCAATAGACTGAACATAGTAGCAGTCTTTGAAGAAAATAACTCGCAAAAAACATACTAAACTTAGGATAAGTTTTCTATACACTGGTCAGAGTTATAATCTTGGGTTGTAAAGAAAGAAAAACTGCAAATAGTAATAATTGGAAATAAAAGCAGAAAATGTGGAATTGCACAAGTAATGAAACAGCATTCTACAAAATGACAGGATAACTTTTCCAGTCCTTTCTGTTCATCAAGATGAAGGTTCATTCTTTACTTTTTCAAGTGCTGATATAGCTGCTAATATCGTGAGTGCTTCTGATTTAATATGTTCGTCATATCAGTACTTAAGAACAAAGTTATCATTTATTCTAGAACCGAATTCACTTTAAAATTCTTTATTTTTCAAACGTTGAAGTCAATATCTTGAAGTGCTGAAGTAAAACTGAAATTTTCTGTCTGAGTTGAGCTGCTGCTGGTTCAATGGCTGGCAGCAGATGACCTAGGTGTCCGTAGAACATCTTCTTATTTGTCTAAGTGGGAACCATAATAATATCTTTCTATCATTAAAGAACATAGTAAAACATCCCTTTATGCTTCAATGATGTACGGTCAAAGTTCAATTTTATTGTCATAGGCATACATTCAGAGCCATGACAATATACATTGGACAAAGCGGTTTACAGCTGTGTGGTCCTGGTGCGAGTCTTCATGCTTCAGTCTCATCACAACGACATGGCTGAGTACAGGGCATTTCCCAGTGTAGCTGACTGGCTGCACTCACAGAACAGTTTTGACAGCTGGAGAGACCCCACCCCCAGGCTCACTGGCTCTCATACCTGGATTGAATGTTTGTAAATATCTTTGACATTCACATTCAACAACACCCAGAAGTTCCTAAGAAATAAAATCAAAACATATTTTAAAGAATTGAAGCATTTGCATACAATTATAAACAATTCAGTACATTTATACTAACCAAATTCAATCTGATAAAGAAGCCATTCTCCTGGCAGCCATTTCTTTCCATTTATTTCAAAGGGGCCACTGTATTTGCACCAACTTTAAACAGGCACAGGTTCAGCTTAAGTACTGGGGTACTTGTGGAAGCCCCTTAAGCTCTTGTGCAGTGCATATTTCAGTGCAAAGATATGACATGGTGATACAAATAAAACAAAGATATCAATACTGATTTTTATGTTGTTACTATTTCTCAATTTATCTGTCACTTGGTTGATATTTCTGCTGTTCTTCATTTTTGAATAAATTTATATTATCTTGCTCTTGTTTTGTATATTGTTGTGTTGTTGACCTCCCCAAATGCATTATCTCAAATTTCACTGGCTTAAATTCCATTTGTAAATTTTCTATACTCAACTGATCAAACCATCTATATCTTCCAGCATTGAAGCTTTCCTCCTCATGTCAACCACATGGCCAATTTTTGTATTATCTGCCATGTTCTTTTAGCTCTAAATCATTACTGTATTACCAAAAGCAGTGGACCAAGTACTGAGTTCTGTGCAACCCCATTGATAACAATTTCCCAGTCAAAAAGAACATCAGTCGATCATTACCTCTTCTTCCTGTCTTTGAGCCAGTTTTGGATCCAGTTTGTCGCTCTCCCATGGATCACATCGGCTATTACTTTTTTGACCAGGTCGCCATGTGGAACTTTGTCAAATTCTTTATTAAAATCCATGTAAAGCTCTGATTCCTTCCTGAAAGAATTCAATCAAGTTAGTCAGATACAACCTTCCTTTATCAAATCAATGCTGACTGTTCCAGATTAATCTATATTTTTCTAAATACGTTGTCCCTTAAAATGGATTCTAATCAATTACCTACTACTAGAATTAAACTAATTGGTCTGCCGTTATTAGGCTTATCTCTTTTTAAACAATGGGCAACATTAGCAGTTCTCCAGTCCTCTTGCATCACCTTTGTGGCTGGGGAGGATTGAAAAATTGCAGTCACAGCCTCTGCAATTTCCTTCATTGTCTGGGAGATACTTCACCTGAACCTGTTGATTTATCCATTTTCAAAGGCACTAGATCCTTCATGCTACCTCTTTTACCTATCCAATATTTCATACTCATCCAATTTAACAGCACTGGCATCATTCCCCTTGTTTGCAAATACAGGTGCAAAGTATGAATTAAGGGTCTTTATCATATCCTCTGCCTCCACATTTATTGGTCTCTGTCCCGTTGAGGTGCAATTTGTTTGACCTTTTACCTGCTTTTTGATATTTTGCTGAGCTAACCTGGAAGAAAATTCTCAAATCATCACAAAGCTACATGTTGCAACTTCTGGATTCTCTTATTAAGCTTTCTGCAAAGAACAAGGAAAAACAGGATGAAAGTTGCCTTTGATAAATTAAATGGAGTTGTGTGCAAATATAGCAGGTAGAGTAGATAAAGGGGGAACCAACAAATATAAAATATTTAGATTTTCTGAAGGCTTTTGAGAGTGTACCACATAAAAAAATCTTGCATAACATGGGGACTCTTGGGATTTTGACAACACACTAGTATAGATAGAGCATTGGTTAAAGGAACAATCTGCAACTGTTTCTATCTGCATCAGTAATGACCTACAATCGATCAGATCTGTGACTGAATTCTTCTAACCTCTGAACCACCCATTCAAATTAAATATTTTTAATTTTCAGTGGAGCTATCAGGTTACACAGTGTGCAATATTGCTCAGAGCCCCTTCCTGTAAATAAAATTGCATACTTACTTTTCTTTAATGCAGCATTCTATGCCTGCATATTCTTGTTCCCACCTTCCATAGAACATGTTCCCATGGCCTTGGAATCTGAAGCCCTTCCTCCTGTGCCATCTTTCCAGCCACACTTGCTGCACTATACTCCTTTTCTCAAAACTCACTGGTGCATGGCACTGGACGAATCAAGAGATCACAACCTTTACTTCTTAACCTTTTCCTTAACTCCTTAAAATTTGCTCAGAATTCACCACTTTTTCTACCTACTACATCCTCTTCACATCTTACTTTCCCATGTAACTTCAACAAACATGGAAAAAAATTACACTTTTTTTTCAATCATTTAATATGAATAGTAAGCAGCTGAGGGTCCAGTACTGATCCCTGACGTACCCCACTGGTAATAGTTTGCTAACTTGAAAATCACTTATTTATTCCTGCACCCTGTTTTCAGCCCTTTAACCAATGCTCTACCCATGCTAGTAAAGTCCTCGTTTTATGTAACAATATTTGGTGTGGTACTTTGTGGGGTGCCTTCTGAAATTTTTAACATCCCCTGGTTCATCTGTCCTGCTTTTTGTCACCTCAAAAACTAATTGATTTGTCAGATGTGACTTCCATTCCATAAAACCATGTTGACTTCTTAAGATTTTGTAAGTGGTCTGTTTATCACACCCTTAAAAATAGATTCCAGCAATTTTAAATCACCTTTATCTCTCAGGTAAGGACAAAAGGTTGAATAGTGCCATTTAAAAAGAAGGCAAAGAATTCTCATGGTGTCATGCCTTACACTTATCCCTCAGCAACACTACCAAAACAAAATGCATGAAAATTTTCTATTTGCAACAATGAGTATAGTTCAAAAGTAGTTAACTGATCTTGAAATAGTTTTGGGGCTTCTCAAGGATAAGGATATGCAACATAAATATCAGGTCTTCTTTCTTAACTAATACCCCCATTAATTAACTTATAGCATAAAACACCTATTCAGTGTTTGGCACTTACTAAAAAAAAACCTTGTTATAATCGCGACTGATTTTCATTCCTCAGTACTCCTGGGCTATCTATAATATTTAAGATAATGCTACTCTTCCCTTAGATTATTTTGGACCTCATTTTGCAGCAATTCCCGTGCTAGCTTTCTGAAGAAATCATTTTCCTTCCATGTGACTTTAAATAATACCTTTAAGTAAGGATATGTTTCTTGTTGCTTAATTTCACAGAACAACTTCTGTTCAGCTCTCCTGTGAAACCCTCTCAGAACACAAGATTTGTTCTTGTATATCTGTTTTTATTTATAGCAGTATTGATTCTAACTTCAGAACGATGGTAAGAAGTGAAATGTTGTAGGTTACATTGTGTGCTGGTAAGCACAACATCTGCCCAAAGGCTTTGCTCCACCATTTCTGGTGAGAACATAATTGCAGAACAGCATTTAATGGAAGATATTTAATCATTCAATTGCTGAAATATTACATTGCTTTCCCCATTTTAGTTCTTGTTGGTTGTATTTACATGCTAGCCATTCCTCCAAACTTTCTTCATAGACATTGGGGGCAAAATAGTGCTGGAAAATGAGGACTGGGATTGTGATCACAAGAAATTTGTACAAATTTGACCTAGTGCAGAGCACACACAAAATTTGTACTGTGACTTGTTACTATGATTACTACTTGTTACTAGCGCTAACCATTCGTTTCTCACCTTAGTGCATATTCCACAGGGCCAATCCTAGCTAGCATTGAATAAAACCAGCTGACATTGCTTTAAAGAATAATAAAAAAAAATGCAGATGCTGGAAATCTGTAATAAAAAAACAGAAAACCTAGAAACACTCAGCAGGTCAGGCAGCATCTCTGGAAAGATAAACAGTTAATGTTTCAGATCTGGGACCCTTCATCAGAACTTCAAATTTTGGACACACCCAGGGTCACAGTTATGCTCAAACTATCCAGCCCTTCTCGTGACAGTGTTTTTATCACATCCTGAGATCCATGCTTTATGCCATCCATGTTCTTGACCTCTCTCTGCAACAGCAGAGAGAGGTCTAGAGCATGGATGGCATGAAATGTGGGTCTCTATCTCAAAGCCCTTGTAGTCTGCAGTTCCACTTTATTCCCTGCACATTCAGTGCTGCAACAGACAACTTCTTTCCTTCAGAATCAGAATCAGGTTTATTATCACTGACATATGTCATGAAATGTGTTGTTTTGTGGCAGCAGTACAGTGCAAGACATAAAAATTACTACCGTATATCTTACAAAAATAAATAAATAGTGCAAAAAGAGGGATAATGAGGTAATGTTCATGGGTTCATGGACCGTTCAGAAATCTGATGGCAGAGGGGAAGAAGCCGTTCCTGAAATGTTGAGTGTGGGTCTTCAGGCTCCTGTACCTCCTCCCTGATGATAGTAATAGTCCCAGATTCCCATCTGTTGAAGATCACAAGTTTCAACAGCTGTTGGATTCTAATACTCCTCCTGACCATTCTTCTAACCTCCTGTCCTCCTCTAGTTCCACCCATTGCATTTTTTTTTACCATCTCCTCTGATCTTCCCCTCTTTGATCCCAAACAATCTGTTCTCACTAGAGACATCAGCTTCATTCCCCTCTACATACCCATCTTAATGAATTCTGAGCCATCATGATGTTGAACTCTTTTGTCATCTTCATTTCCACATCTATTTCTTTGGCCAGGAGTCCTCACCCCAGACTGTGGACCTTCTTCTGTCCCCAGAATTCCCCATACAGTCTGGACCCTCCCCTCAAGCCTCATATCTTCTCTTGATCTATTCATTGCTTAACTGGTGGTGTATTAGGCCCAATCATCTTCAGCTGCTTCAATAATGACCTTCCTTCCATCATAAGGTCAGAAGTGGGGATATCCCTCCATTTGCAATTGCACAAAATTCAGCCCCATTTGCAATGCTTTAGCAAAGGAGGCACTTCATGCTTGCACGCAGCAAGATCTAGACAACATTGAGGAAAAGACTGATAAATGGCAAGTAACACACATACAAAAAATTGCCAAGCAATCACCTTCTCTAGCAAGAGGAAGTCTAACCACCTGTCCTTGCCATTTAATGACATCACCATCATTCTGTCCGCCACTGTCAGTATCTTGGGATCACCATTGACCAGAAACTCAACTGCACCAGCCACATAAATAAAGTGCCTACAGTAGCAGGTCAGAGGCTGGGTATCCTGCAACAATGATTCACCTCCTGATACCCTAAGTCCTTTCCACAAGACAAGAGTGTGATGAAATACTCTCCACTTGCCTGAATGGGTGCAGCTCTAACAACTCTGAAAATGGCATTGAGGATAAAACAGTCCACTTGATTGGCACAGATTCATAACCCTGAATATTCATTCCTTCCCCCACTGACATGCGGTGGCTGCATTGCCAACCATCTACAAAAGCATAGCAGTTACTTGCCTCTGTGACTGCATGTCCAAAACCTGTGACCCCTACCACCAAGAAGGGCAAATGCAGCAGGCACATGAGAACATTAAACTGCTGCTTCCTCTCCAAGCCATACTCTATTCTGACTTGGAAATACATTGCCAGTCCTTTGAGGTTGCTGGGTCCATATGAGAGTACCTTTACCAGAAGGACTGCAGTAGTTGTTGAAGGCAGCTCACAGCCACCTTCTCATTTTCAGGATATGGCCAACAATGCCCATATCCTGAAGATGAATTAAAAATAGATGGAATACACTTGAGCGACCAAGTGGTCTACTGATCCTAATTCATACGTTCAAATGTACACTTCAATAACTGCTGACTTAATTGTCACTCAGTATCCTTTGAATGATGTGTCAGCTTCCACTGCTGCATAGGATGAGGCTGAACAAGTACTGCAGTGGACACAACATTTCTGAATAAAAGCAGGCTAATTTCTCCAAAAAAATTCAGCAAGTGGATGAATATTGCATTTAAGTTAGATGCACAAAGTCAGTTTTAGCCTAGCAATTACCAGGGCTTGTTTGACAAGAAAAATTAATTTTACTCTCCCTGGTTATAGCACTGTCACTATATTAGGTTTCAATAAACTGCATTCAAGTTCTGAAACTTCCATGATGGGATTGGAGTTCAAATTTTCTGGATAATTAGTACAAGCATCTGAATTACTGATCCAGTAACATAGATACCTCATAGCTGTATCCATATTATTGTCAATACATTTATTTAATTCAGCTCTTTGCCTCCCACAGTGAAAAAAAGCAAAAAGGTATAAGGCTGCATCACAGAGGGATAAAGTACAAACCATGCAAGATCAGTGTTGGTCAGCCGCCATTTGGCCATTTAGCTGGGGAGGGATATTGTCCTCTTAGAGAACACAAAGGGAAAGAGTAAAGATTAACTCCCGGTGTCAGGAATTTAAATTACAATGAAAGGTTAAGGCGGTCAGATTTAATTTCTTTGGAAAGGGGAATTTTTTGAAGTGACCTAACTGAAAGAATTGGCAAAATTATTGCAGTCCAAATTATTGAAGACCTGAAGAATTCATATAACAGAATGCATTGGTTATAAGAGGATTAAAAACTAAATTAAGTAGAATAGTTTTACATAAAAGACAGTAAAACACTAAAGGCCATTTAAGCAGATAATATATATTACTCAACCTTTGGATATATTTTGGAAGAACAAATAAGCGCTATATGATAAGGAGATAATTAAATGGGTTTAACCTATAAAAAAGAGGTCAAATTTAATTAACTCTTAATGGTTATATGGGTCCCGTACAGAAATAGTAGGATAGTAGTAATTAAGACTGTGCCAATTCCTTCTTCAATGAAAAGCCTCCTATAATATCAAAACTTTAAATTACAACTGCCCAGTCCACATATTTCTAAAAAACTCATTGTGTTAACTTGATCAAAACGCTACACTTTTAGCAAGGAGAATTTCATTTAAAAAAATTAAATGAAACATTATGGTTCAAATAATGAAGTTAAACTGTTATCACTTAGATACTATGCTTTAAGGAGTGTATTTATATTTCAAATACAGCTCACAATTTTACTTTCATAACAGATTGACCTTTCAGCAGCTATATTACTCCAGGTTTTGTTTTAAACTCTACCCAATCAAATTAAACCTCTAGTCTTTTGCGGATTCTGACATGCTCCAGATAACACAAACTTTACTGGAGAGGCAAAAATATTTTAAAACAAGATTAAGGAAACCAGTCATTTACATGGATTCTAACTTTATAAGTAATTGCAGCCACACTACAGTATATCACGTAGCCACAATTGCTTATGTTTTAGTGCTGTGGGGTGAAAAAAGCCTTAAAGGGACAGTCCAGATTAGCATCTGAACTTTACAACTCTGCTCCAGGCCTCAAACCATAATGTCAGCAATTTACCAACATTAAAGCGAAAAAATGAATTTTTGCATCATCAGAAAGCAATGGGATTCATTGTTCTCAAACTGTTTTCAGTAATGAGCAGGAATCCCCTCAGTTGTGTCAATTGTTTGCAGCATTTGCATTCCAAGTACATGTTATATCTAGTAAGCAAGTGAGTGGTATTTGTTTATGCTTTCAATGAAGTGTATAATGAAATGAGCAAAAAAAATGAACTTTGATGCTTTCTTTACATTTTAATTTTATCTCAATATAAAATGGACAGACATGCAAGTTGGTCTAATCTCACACTTGTGTGGTGCTTTAAAGATGCAGAATAACAAGTTAGTTGTTTAGGAGACGATATGTCTCAAACTCAGCAGCTCGAGGCTCAATGCATTGTGCAGTAATGCAAACAGACTGAGGTCCTGATCGATAGGTTTATGAAGGCTTCCATCCCCTGGTTGTTTTACTGACTTGATATGGCCCCAAGCTTCAGCTGTTTTCATCAACATTTCAATTCTGCAATCCCTGCTCTAACAGTAGCAGGAGTAATCAGATTGTTTCAGGGTGCTTCTGCTCACCCTCTTCAAAATACAGTGTGCTTAGGTCCGGCGAGGTTAGAACATTACAGTTTTAAGTTCAAAAGAGGAAAAAAAATTAAACAGAAGTGGTTAATTGCTTCAGAACCAACATGGTTATATTTATTGTTGGCTGTGTTTCAAGGCTGTATTCAACAAATGTATAAAATAAAAGCAACATAAAACTTCCTTTGTGCTGCAGAGTCACGTTCAATTTGAGGCTGGACAGGCTGATCTCAGCAGGATAGCAGCTTATTGCCTATAATTGGTTTCAGCTCCTTTCAAATGGGGATGATTGTAAATGGGGCAGGGCTCCGTTTTCTATTTGTTAGCCAGTGATTCCTTTTGAGAAACTATGTGCAGGCATTGGATTACCACAGTTTTGATGCTCTCCTGTTTTGTAAATCTTCTGACAAAGCTCAGAGATGAAGCATAAAAGGATGGATAAAACACCAGAGGTCTCCCAATACATACAGGAATATACTCGGGCATCAATTATTGCCTTGAGGAGCAGGAAGGGAGAAAGGCAATTTGGAAAGTGAAGAATGGTGAGACTGACTAAAAATGAACCTGCAGCCAAGTTAAAACCTATTGGTCACCTACATACCAATCCAGATGGTCAGAACTGAAATAGTTATCTAATCAGCAGAGAATGGAACTTGCTTGCACTCATTGGGGAAAGTTTACCTTGTCCTTGAGAAAGTCGAGCCTCATAGAATCTGTGAGGCTGTGGTCTGATTGGAGACACTTCACACAGTGGAACGTAAAGAGGAGTATGAAAAGACATTGACATTAACTGTGGATCAGTATTAACAGCAGCTGGGAGGCAGCTGACAGGTGAGATTATCCTAACCTCGCTGAAGGGAAAGGTGCAACACCCAGATGCGGGAACTAAGAATGGCACAAGAGCAGTGGGATGGTAAGAAATGGGGAAATGGGGGGTAGGGTGTAGTGATAGGTTCCCAAGAATTTTGTGCTGAACAGTAACATTATGACATTCATCAAGATAGATATAGCAGCCTTACATACCTTGCAGCTGTAATAAAAAAATAAATCTAATATAAATTGAACTGTGCTGCAACAGTTACTAGGGCTCTTTGTTTATTAACTGCATGAGTCATCCCAATATAGTGTCACATTTGGTTTAGCCGTGTTAGAAATTTATTGAAGTTGTTCACTGGGGCTGAGTATAGCATCTTGACAAGCTGAGCCATATAATTTAGATAGTAGCTGTCTTTCATTGATAATTGATGTACAGTTGGAATTGAGGGGGAATCGAAAAACATTTTTTTTGTATTATATTTTATATTTACTCATTGCAAAGAAGGAGGCCATTTGGCACATTGGGTTGATGCTGGCTATTGGATCAAACCCATTAGTCCTATTCCTCCACTTGTTTTCCTGCAACCTATTCTCTCTCACATAGCCATCTACTACCCCCAATTCACTTACCACCCACCTACACCAGAGGTAATTTACAACAGCCAACATGGGATGCAGGAGGAAGCCAAGGCACCTGAGGAAAACCATGCAATCACAGGAAGAACATTCAAACTGTGTATCGACTCTGGGTGCTCCAGGTGTTACAAGGTCGCTTTATACACCAGTGAACAGATTCAGCATTTAAAGCATTAGTTTGGATGGTTTTACTGAGATCAGAACTTCAAGATGAAAAATATTAAGGCAAGTATATCAATCTTGTTTAAATATAGTCAACTTATTTTCCTGATGCTGTTGATGGTGGAAACTTTAATCTCTGATCCTGCAGGAATTAGTGATGCATGTTTACCAATAGAGTGGCCTTTGCAACCAGTAGCACACCTATGTAAAAAAAAATTGGGCAAAATGGGACTGAATTTTGCCACCCCTTTGTTTCATTAAACCTTCATATCCACAGTATGTGTTTGGAGTAATTCCCTTTTTTGGTGTTGAGATTCAGCCCATAGTAACAATAGCATTCAGGAAAGGTTAAGTGATCAGTTGGAAACTAGGCAGTGGTTAAAAGGATCGTGCAAGACTTTAACTCCATTCTCACTAACTGTCATAAGAATCATGTAGTTTTTTAGTCAGCTGAGAGGTCCTCCAGAAATGGGGAATTTGGGGGTTCAACAAATGTCACTAACATTCCAACGTGATTTTAACATCTAATCATACAGGCTTTACACAATGTTCCACTTTCCAGCAAGACCTAATGGATTGGCCTTTGAAAATCTCTGAAAACACATTAAAATTCCTGTGAGTAATGAGCACTAGATCTTCAACTAATATGTTGTTTTATTTTCCTAAAAATGACTGCTTACCAACAACTGTGTGAGCACATCATCTTCATAACAGAGAAGGTATTGGCTGATAAGGATAACCACCATCAACATCTCAAAGACAACTTGGAGTGGACGATAAACACTAATCTCACCAATGGAAGCTGCATCCTGGGAATTTTAAAATATTTTCAGTAAACTTTGCTCACAATGAGTGGCTCTGCTGAGAGAAGTAAGAGATAATGATCAAGCATCATTAGAAGTATTGGCCTTATCAACTAGCACGTGAAAAATTGAGTTCTTAAAAGGTAGCAAGTCATGGAAGAGATAGGCAGAAGGTCATATGTACCATAAACAATGTGAAAGCCAGGGTTCAGTTATTATTGGATTTCTCCCTCGAGGAATGTATTGGGAAGTTGTGTTTCTCCAGTCAGGCTGTTGGAGACCTGCAATATTTAGTAATGGGACCTCCTATATCTTGCAGTAGGTGATTATGGTTTGTCATTGACTGTAGTAGTCATTTGAGACCTTATCTGTTTTGTTATTGGCTCACTGCACTCTGCTACAGATCTCTCAGACTGTTGTGCACAGCTTCATTCAAAAGGTTTGGAATATCTTGTTCTAAAAAGTAGATGGGACATCGTTGTGAGATAGGGAATGAGGCATTTAACACAGATATAAGCTGAAATTTCTTCACCCAGAAAATAAAACATCTTTGAAATTTTCTACTCTGTGGGTATTTTCAAGATTAATATTGACAGGCTTTTGTACTGTGAGAGAATCAAAGTATATGGGGATAGTATGGGAATGTGGAGTTGAGGTAGAAAGGGCAGCAGTGACCTCCCATGGACAACAGGGGATGGAAAACAGATATTGCAAGGATCCAATTCCCGGCCTCAGCATCCTTAGAAATAACGTCCTTGCCCTTCTCTAAGGTTGGTTTGTAGCTTGAGCATACGTCAGTGTGGACATCTTTACTGAAGCACAGTTACCTCACATGCTGTCCTTTGTTGAGTTTTAGGTGGGAACAATCTGTGTCGATATGACCTCCTGTCAAACACTCTTCTCTCCTTCTGGCCTTTTTTTAGCAAATTATCCTGCTCAGCATGCCCTCTGCTTATTCGAACAGTCCTGCCGCAAACTAATGGGAATGCATACTAATATACCCATATCTGGGGTCAATTGGTTTGTGCAATGAAGCCAAGTCAAATTCCTTAAACTTGGCCCACAATTTCTTGTAGACTTTAGCAATTTTAAGGAATTCTGGAAAGCAGCAAACTGTTGTTGGATTGTTGCAACTAATAGAAATAATTAACCAGTACGTTAGTGATCCCTTAAAATAACATTCGGTGAGGGTGAGATCCTCTGTGCTGCTGAACATCTGTTCAAATGAATGAGGCTAAGCAAAACCATTAGCTGAAACGTAGAACTCCAGTCTGACAGCACCACCTTCAATTTAACATTGCATGTGGATTTATGTCAGTATTTGACACCTTGCATGCTTCTGGCAGTTGTTGGTGTTGTACACTACCCAACAGTGTGGCACAACTGTGCAAAACAATCAGCATCAAGGAACTGAATTTTGCTGCCACTCCGCTCAGTTATGTCAGATCTTCCTATCCACAATATGCATTTGGAATATTTATAATTAAAGTAAATAAATTCTCAATCTGTATATGAAAAAAGTCATTAGGACTAGATTTAAAAACAGGTTTGATTATATGGGGCCTTTCACAACCTCAGGGCATCCCAATACACTCTGTAACCGATTAAGTATTTTTCACATGTAGTCACTATCGCATATCATGAAACACAGCTGACAATCTTCACCCAGTAAGGTCTTACAAGCAACAAAATGTTTACAATCAGGATTAACACCTTCTTATTTGACATAATGCAGTGGTATTTCTCCATGGACTCTGCAGTATCTCTCCATGGACTCTGTCTACACCTCTCGCTGCCCTGGTGAAGCAGCCAGCATAATCAAAGACCCCACCCACCCTGGTCATTCTCTCTTCTCTTCTCTCCCATCAGGCAGAAGATACAGGAGCCTGAGGGCACATACCACCAGGCTCAGGAACAGCTCCTATCCCACTGTTATAAGACTATTGAACGGTTCCCTTATATGATGAGATGGACTCTTGACTTCACAATCTACCTTGTTAAGACCTTGCATCTTATTGTCTACCTGCAATGCACTTCCCTGTAGCTGTGACACTTTACTCTGTATTCTGTTATTGGTTTTACCCTGCACTACCTCAATGCACCGTGTAATGAATTGATCTGTACGAACGGTATGCAAGACAAGTTTTTCACTGTACCTTGGTACAAGTGACAATAATAAACTAATACCAATACCAATATTTGATGCCCACATTATAGACAGGGGTTTTGCTTAAAGTCTCATCTGAAAATGGGTACTTCTGAAAATGTAGAACTAGATGTTGTGTGATTTGGATTTTGACCCATAGCCCTTGAAATTGCAAAGCTTACATGTAAATAATTTACTAAATGTTTAATCCCTATTCTCACAGATTAAAAACAGTAGTACTTGTTATGGCAAATTCCAGGAGCACAATGAGTGCATCGAGGAACAGCTTCATTGATAGTTGAAAACACTTTTTAAAGCATTAAATATATCAATTTTTCATGGTTAACACTACTACTTTCTTATGAAATGACCTTACATGATTTATGATAATATATAAGACTGCTCCAGGTAATGTATTATACCTAACCTTTCACACAGTGACCAGAGCTGCAAACTCTCATTATTTCAGGAGCACCCTTGTGTGAGAAAAGAGCAAAATTAAAGGAACTGATATTTGGGAAGGTGAGGGGAGAAATTTTTCCTTTGCCCTGGGGAGAATGTTTGTAGCATGGTTCACACCATACACAAATTTATATTCTACAGCTCTGTGACATTGTCACCTCACAATCAAAGACCCAAGAGGTATGCCCTGTTATTCTTAGGGTTATTAATTATTGTTAATAGGCCCAAATATTTTTCACATTTTCTCTAATGTTTGGCTAGAAGTGACAGACAAAATTAGAGAACAAATCTTCATGTGTCTCAATGACAGTCTTTATCACAGCAGTCTATGGATGCTCAATCGATGAGTGTTTTCAATGGAGTCATAGAGCCATACAACATGGAAACAGGCCCTTCAATCCAACTCAACCATGCCAACCAAGACGTCTATCCGAGCTAGTCCCATTCACCTGCATTTAGCCCATATGTCTCTAAACCTTTTCTATCCATGTATCTGTTTAAATGTCCTTCAAACAGTAAATATGTGATTACAAATATCTGAATACTGAGGGTGATAGATTATTGGGCATGAAAGGAATCAAGCACAATGAGGAAAGAAGAGTTGCTGTAGTTCTACCATGATCATATTAAATAGAAGGGCAGGCTTAGTGGTCTCTCTGGATTATTCGTCATCCTATTTTTTAGATACCACCACCAGCAAGTTTCCCTCCAAGTGACAAGTGATCTTGACTTGGAACTATATTATTGTTCATTCATTATTGCTCAGTCTGTTTTCTGGAACTCCTGACCCAATAACAAGGGTACCATTAAGAAATGAACCACGTTCTCAAGGGCAATAGGTGACGGGCAATAAATGCTGCCCTTGTCAGTAATGCCCACATCTAGTAAATCGACGTGACTATTATTTATGTTGAACATTTACTAATGCATTAACTCCATCTTCTAAACTATTTTCCTTACAAAGTATCTGCAATAACAGTACTCAATTACAATAGTAATAAAACATGCATGGGGTGATAAAGTAGTCCAGGCCAGAGCTGCTAACCATATCTGTGTTAAGATGTGCTGGGCTTACATAATTTGGTATGTTTTAATCATTTGCAATTTGTAAGTCATGTTCCTGTTTTGCAAGGTCTTGCACGCTGGGTGCTGCACTTTGCCAACAAGTTGGATGTCAATGATCAGTTAAAGGGCTGTGAAACTTCAACATGTTCATCAAAGTTGTGATGAAGACCTATTTCCATTGCAGACCGGGCCACATGAAAGGTAACAGTGTGCTCAAGTAAGGGAGCACAACACCCACCCCTACACGCAATCCTCCAAAGGCCATGCAAGAATTGCTAAAGATAAATACTGTATGTACTTCATTCCTGAACAAAGGTGGGGGAAGTGGGTAAAAGAATCTGGGGCAGCAGGGGAGAAAGAGAGAGAAAGGAACACAAGGGGCGCAGCTTACCTGAAACTGGAAAATTTAATGTTCAACACACACAAAATGCTGGAAGAACTCAGCAGGTCAAGCTGCTGAGTCAATGTTCACTTTTGCAAAAATATTCCTCAAAACTAAATAGAATTGGCACCTCTAGTAGTCTTGTGCAGGTTCTTTAAGGCCCCAAATTTATTTCATTTATTTTTTCTCCAATTTTCTTGGCCTCTAGGCATAATTGCTGCCTACAAACTGGATCTTCGGGCAATTCACATTATCTAAGTGGCACCTTTAACATTAAAACATACCAGGGTACTATATAGAGAGACAATTGGAACCAGCACCTATCCTAGATTGATTGAAATGATAAGCTGGGTTCTATGATAGGGTTCCTAAAAGAGTGCAAAGTAGGAAAATGGAAGATAGAGGAAGGGTCCTGACCCAGCAGAACAGGCTCCTCTTAAATGGCACTTTCACAGTACATGCTGACACTTTTACATAATGAAAAATGTACTTGGCAAGGAGTAAGATACAATAATCACAATTTCTGGGCCTTTTTACAACAGTGTGGGTATTTGACTGACTGTTGGCAGAAGCCACACTTGCACATTTGGCAATGTTGTCATGTCAGATGCATATCAAATTGCATAATTCCCCAAGCAACACTGCTTCCAGAGCAAAACTAGTCAATGTTGCCTTGGGAGTGACCATTGTTGGGCACTCCTGAGACAACTAGATTTTAGTAGTGCAACACCAGACTGAGACCTCATAAATGACAATCAAAACCATCATTGACTTGCCTCTGTGACAACCATATCACATTCTTGTTAGGGTGCACTAGAATTTCTGGCCATCACTGTCTAAAATAAATTGCTTTATGGAAGAAATCGCTGGCAGTTTTTTGTGCTAAATTCTTTCTCTGGATGTTCAGATTGGGGCAAAAAGCAAACTGCTTGAGGAACTCAGTGGGTCAGGCAGCATCTGTGGAGGCAAAGGGATGGTTGACATTTCAGGTCGAGACCCTGCATATGGTCTGAGAGCATAGAGGGCGGATAGCCAGTATGAAGAGGTGAGAGGGAGGGGTGAGGCAGGGGATGAAAGGCGAGAGGTGGAACCAGGTGAGGAGGGGGATGATGGGCAGATGGAGCTGGGGCGGGGTGGAGGGATAGGGGTGGAGTTGGGAGACGGCAGCTGGTTGTGATAAGTAGAAACAGACAAGGAGAGACCAAAAAAGCAGAGAGGAGAAAGGGGTCAGATGAGCCAGGTGGGGAAGGGGAGGGTGGAGGTAGAGACAGAGGCTAGAAGGTGATAGGAGGAGACAGGAGGCTGCAGATATGGGAACCTGATAAGCAAGGAAGACAACAAGTGGAACCAGATAAAGGACCAGAAAAGGGATGGATCATGGGCAGATGGAACCAGTTGCTGGAGAGGGATAGGACCTAGTAGGTTAAGTATGTCATTGTTATGGAGATGGAACCAGGTGGATGAAACTGGGTAATGGGGGAGGGGGGGGAAGGGGATTTGGGCTGGAATAGGGAGCGCTGTGGGAACCTAGTTGAGCAGAAGGAGAGAGAAAAGAACACGGGGTTGGGGTGGGGGGGGGGGGGAATGGGTTACCTGAGATTGTAAAATTCAAATTTCATACCATTGGGTTGTAGACTACCCAAGCAGAATATGAGGTGTTGCTCTTCTAGTTTGCGTTTAGCCTCACCCTGGCAGTGGAGAAGGCCGAGGACGGGGAGAGGTCAGTGTGAGAATGGGGAGGGAAGTTGAAATGGCGTGCAAGTGGGAGCTGAAGTTGGCCAATAGAGACAGAGAGATCCAGAAAAGGGAGAGAGGTGTCAGAAATGGCCCAGGTGAATTTGAGGGCAGGAGATTGCTCCAGATTATTGCATCTGCAGTCTCTTGTGTCTCTGGTCAGAATGGGATTTGTTTCCCGTCCCCACTTGCCACAAGAAGGTGGTGATCCAGATTAATTTTAGCAAATTGATACACCAAGTGACAGACTAACAGCTTCAAGGTCACTATCACTGATGAAAGCCTTTCATTTAAAGATTTTTGAAGAAATAACCAGCCGAGTTCAAATTCTCAGTGCCATGGTGGGATCTTAAATCACATCCTCAGGATTATTAATTCCAGTTTCTGAATTACTAATGCAATGATTTAGAAGCCTGCTTCCAATTTCAAAGGGAATCCTTTTCCTTTTCCTGAAATAATTTTAAAATGTTTATACTTTTCAGAGAAACTGATGAAATAAATAGAACTTCCAACTTTAATATATACAGCACTGTTGTTGGTTCATTCACAAATACCCACATACAAGTGCTGACTGCTGCTAAGGTTCAAAGGACTAGTAGAGGGGGTGGGGGGAACTGTGAAAAATTTCCTCATAATTAATAAATGAAAAGTGTTGCTACTGCTAATCAATAGAGTTGTTAGGAAGAATTGATTGGACCGGAATCCTCTTTCTCTTTTTTTCTTTCTCCATGTTATGTTGTGCCCATTCAGAACAAAGACTCCCTGGGGTGTCATCAGCTTGATAGGCACTCAGGAGTCTGAGTCAAGAAGAAAAAAAATAGAACGGTAATTAATTATCATCAAAAGAAGTGACATCTAATTCCATTTCTGCAGGAAAAAGTCAGCATTGTATTGCTCTCCCACTGTTAATATTTATCTGTTCTTTGATGCTCTCTGAAATGCCAGGACTGCTGGTGGGCTCAGAGGAATATCTTCCATTCTCACACAGCTTTAAGGTGGAATAAAGAAACCAAACTAAAAAATTATTTAACAGAAACGCACATGATAGGAATTAACAGGCTAAACTGATAAATATTTCAAAATTCTCAAATGTCATCTTCTTAGGTGGTCCTTCCATATTGAAGATGGCTTGCTTTCACATTAATTCTGAGGTGACTGATTGAGGCTGATGTGGGACCCACAGACTCTACCACAAAGGGGCAAGCTGTTGCTGATGGGATGGGCGCACAGGGATGTGAGATGTGGTGCGCTCCTTCTGTCATTTACACAGGGATTTTCTGTGCTCCTGATGTGTGAACTTGAAACTCAATGGCATCCTGAATGCTCTTTATCTGCTTGGTTTGGTCATGTGCAGGGAATTCCAAGAATCAGTAGAGGTGAGTGCTTTTTTAGGAGATTTTGAGTACAGAATAGAATGTCTTTTGCAGAAGTCTGGTGTTGGACATGCTCACAATATAGGGATGTCAGCCTGGGAGAGGATGCCAGTGTGGGTTTGCTTATCCTGCTGGTGAATTTGGAAGATTCTGTGGAGACAACATTGGTGCCTACTGTAGGTAGTCCAAGTCTCAGATGCATATAAGAGGATAGAGATCACTTCTGCTTTGTAGACTAGGGCAGGTTTGAAATCTTGGTCTTCAAACACCTTTTTCCTCAGGTCTCAAAAAGGCAAAGCTGATTCACCGATGGTGAATTTCATCATAGATGTCTGCTCTTGCTGAGAGGTGGTTCCCAAGATACAGGAAGTAGTTCATGTTTTCCAGGAGGATGATGTTATGGCATAGGGGTAGGTTGGTAGAGGATATTTGTTTTGTGGATGTTGAGTGTCTGGCTCATTCTCTCATAGTGAATCCTCTCAGTGAATGAGCTAATGATAACTCGATGCTCAGCCTCTGAGTGCATGTATATGCAAGCATTGTCTGTATGCTGTAGATTAAGATAATCTTGGTTCTGCTGCTAAGGTGATGTGGGTCAAAACGTTTCTCACTGGTCATGTCGACTTTGCTCCAATCCAGTGAGAAGCTGGTTGGAAATAAGGTGCAGCACTGTGTCAAAATAAGGTTGAAAATTATGTTGGGCGATGAAGTAATCTTTCTTGACACTAATTTGGACAGAGATTGTGGACGTGTCTGTTAGGACCATGGTTTTCATGCCATCATAAAGCAACTATAAACTGGGGACAAATCTCTGTGGGCAGCTCAATCTGAGGCAGGTGCTCCACAGTCCCTTCCAATGGCCTCTGCTAGCAGCCTTGCTCACCTGCTTCACACATCACCAAGCTTAATGAAAATCAAGAAACTGCAGATGCTGGAAATGTGAAATAAAATCAGGCAGAGGTGGGGATAGGACAAGGGAATATGTCTGATGGGGTGAGGCCAGGATTGCCATGAGGATAAGCTATTGACAAACCCATCTGGTTGATCAGTTAATGAGGGTAGTCAGACAACATTACAAAGGAACATGTAATAGCTGTGAAATATGGGTCAGAGTTGTCAGAAATACCCAGAAGATCAGCCAATGTTAGAGGATAGAAAAAAACTGAGTGAATATTATAAATGGATAATCTACAGCAGAACCGACCAGTTCAAATGAAAACTGAGAAAGCTAGTTACCTGAAGTTGTTCAATTTGATATTGAGTCCAGAAGGCCACAACATGCCCAAATGGAGGAGGAGGTATTGTTTCTCAAGCTTACATTAGGCTTTGTTGTGCAGGAGATCACAGACAGATTGGTCAGAATGAGAGGGGGATGAAAAATTTCCATAGATCCTGCCTGACCAGCTGAGCATAAGCGGCATTGCCTCTATATATCCAACCAGAACTTGACTTCCCAAAGTGCATTACCTCACACTTGTCTGGATTAAATTCCATCTACAATGTTTAAAGGATTAGTCTAAAAAATTATGGGGGTGAATTTCCTTGGTGCTTTGTCCAACCTCAGAGAGTTTCTGCTCAACTTTTACTAAAGTTAGAGCAGCAAGCACCCTGGGAATTTTTAGTCACCCCTATACCTGTGACCTATACCCCAGACGCTGCTAGTGCTTCACTGAAACAAGAGCAGGTTTAGAAAGAAAACAAAGATCAAGTTAAGAATTATTTAGAAAGAAACACTAGCATTTATATAGCATCTTTCATCATGACAGACCATCCTAAAATACTTTACAACCAAATGCACTGTTACTGAGTAGGAAAAATGGCAAGAAGTTTTGTGCGTAGCTGGCTCCCACAAACAGGAATTTATTAATAGCCAAATGGTATTTCCTTGTGATATTAATTGTGAGGGAAGGTCCCCTGATTATCTTAGAAATAATGAATTCCTCTTGCAGTTTGTTGTGGCTCCATATTCCAGTCTCTTGTGGCTCCAGAGGTTGCTTTATGTTGACCAGGGTTAATTCTCTTATCTGAACACTGCTAACAATGTAGCATTCCCACAGTACTGTTCTGGAGCAGCAGCTTACATTTTTATGTTCATTTTACCTGAAGTTGTTCTTTTGATTCAATCCTGGAAAATCACTCCCCATGTCTTGGGAGACACCTCTGAGATATTGATTATGAAATTCACTTCAGTGCATTAATTTGACCGATTGAGGAAACAAATGTTTGAAGATCAAGACCACAAACCTGACACAAAATTTGGGCAGCCATTATTGACCCGGAACATTGATTGTCCATTTCCTTCCATAAGTACTGTCTGACCCATTGAGTTCCTCCAGCATCTTGTTTGTCACTCCAGACCCCAAATGTCTTTTTAAGTTGCAAAGTAGTGTTTCCAATGAGCACCATTAGATTTGGAAGGGAAGTGGCTCTATAAAGGAAAATTTTGAATTGTATTTGTGGACTTCACTGGAACACAACTGTTCCCACAAAGATAATCTGGGTGACTAACTTATCTCCCACACTTCATGCATGTATCTTCAATTCCCATCAACTTGAATTGCAGGCACTATTTAGTTTTGGACAGGTGAACAAGCGAGCAGAGGTTTTGGCAACCCACAGCGTACCTAACAAATTAAAATTAGACTGGAGCTTCTTGATGGTAGAAGAATAGAATCATCAAAGAAATTTACAGAATGGAAATGCTATTTAGCCCATCATGCCCATGCCAAAATGGTTTAAATCCACTTCAAAGATCCAGGTCCACAAGCCCTGCAAGTTGTAGCTCTTCAAGTGCTAATCTAGCTACTTTTTAAATGTAGGCTTTCTGTCTCCATCAACCTTTCAGACAAAGAGTTCCTGATACACAACTTTGTTGTGTGAAATAATATTTTCCCCAACTCATTGCTAATTCTACTACCATTTAATTTAAACTATGCCCCTAGTTACTGTTGGTCTGCTAAGGAAAATAGACACTTTCTGTTTACCCTGTCTAAGCCTTACATTGTTTTATAAAGATCAATAACATCTCCCATCAGTCTCATTGGTCCCAAGGAAAACGCACCAGCCCAGACAGTCTCTCATCATAAATATAATTCTCCAACCTTGGCAACATCCTCATAAATCTTTGCTGTAGCCTCTCTGGTGCTATCATATCACGTCTGCAGTGTGATGATCAGAACCGTACATAGTACTCCAGCTGTGACAGAAATAATGTTTTATACAGTCCCAACATTATCTCCCCACAATTGTATTGAAAGCCTTGGTCAATAAGACAAGTACCTCCGATGTTTTCTTAACTACCTCATCTTCCTGTCCTGCTATTCTCAGGGATTTGTGGACATTTACTTCACAATCTATTTATTATGTATTTATTTACCTTGCTTATCTTTCCCAAATGGAACACCTTACACTTCCCCAGAACGAATTCATTTTCTCATCTTTGATATCCACCTAAACAATTCATTGATTCCTTCTTGCAACTTAAATATTTTCTTCCTAAATATCAACCACACAGGCAATATTGGTGTCACTTGCAAACTTCTTAATTCTGAAAACATTTAAGTCCAAGTCATTTATATATACCACATAAAGCAGGTGGCCTAATACTTTGGAACCTCTGTGCATTCAGCCCACCGGTCACTAAAGTAACCTTTTCCATTCAGCCATTGAGCTAACTTTTAATCCAACCTGCCAATTTCTCTTGGATCCTATAAACATTTACTTTCTTAATCAATTTTCCAATTTTGTCAAACACCTTGGTTGAATCCAAGTATATTATTACATCAAATGCTTGACCTTAATTGACACTCCTTTCTACCACCACAGATAAGACCTTCTTTTAAAAAATCCATGCCTAATGTCCTTGATTACATGTGCCTTTCTAAATCATGTTTTATGTCACCTCTCAGAATTTTATCCAACAATTTGCCCACCATCAATTTTAGACTGACTGGATTGTAGTAAATCAGTCTTTTGCATTCTCCCTTTTTACACAATAGTACCACATCAGCAACATTTTGGTTCTTTGGCACCAGGCCCATAGGCAAAGAGCATTGGGAAATTATTGTCAAACCTGCACCATTTCCTCCTTTGTATCTTTCAAGAGCATGGAATATATTTTATCTGGTCCTGGCAATTTATCCTTTTTTAAAGACACTACATTTCTTACTGTCTCCTCTCTATGCATGCTAAGCATTTCTCACACTTCACATTCTTCCTCCTAAATGTTAGTGCCTATATCATCCCCCTCTTTCGTCAAGACAGGCATAAAATATTCTTTCAGAGCTTTGCATGTCTTCCGAATCTACAGCCAGTCAATATCTTTGTGGTGAATAGACCTCAGTTTTTCCTTTCTAATAATTTTCCTTGACTTAAAAATAGAATATCTTTATATATTCCTGAATTTGGCTTGCCAATATCTCTTAATGCTCCTTCTTTACTTTCCCAATTTCCTTTTTAATGTTACCCTCATATCTTCCACACTCCTCTGGGCTGTACATGGTATTGAGCAGTCAATATCTGTCATAAGCTTCCATCTTTTTATTTATCTAGCCCTCCAGGTTCCTCAGCATTCAAAGGGATGTGAAGCTGATGTACTTCTCTCCTTTTAATAGCTACATATTTGTTCTGAACTTTCACTATCTCTTCCTCGAATGCCATCTTGCTCCGACACTGATTTACTTCTAGAAGTTACTTCTAGTCAATTTTGTCGAAAACATTTCTCAGCTTAGTAAAATTGGCCTTTCCCAGATTTGGAACTATTACACCAGTCTCATTTTGTCCCTTTCTATACCGTGTTAACTCCAAGTAAATTATGATCACTGTTCCAAATATGCTCTCTCACAGCGACCTTTTCTACTTGTCCAGGTTCATTCCCTAAAACTATTTGGTTAAGACCATTTCCTTGTTACTCTTGCAATGTACGGATTAAAAAATTCTCTTCTTATACTTGGGCATCAACATCTCAGAGGATCTATCTTGGGCCCAACACATTGATGCAATCACGAAGAAGACACACCGGCGGCTCTACTTCATGAAGAGTTTCAGGAGATTTGGTATGTCACCAAAGACTCCTGCAAATTTCTACACTTGTACAGTGGAGAGAATTCTGACTGGTTGCATCATCACCTAGTATGGAGCCTCCAATGTGCAGGATTGAAAGAGGCTGCAGAGGGTTGTAGACTTAGCCAGCTCCATCACTGACACAACCTTCCCCACCATCGAGGAGATCTTCAAGAGGCGGTGCCTCAAGAAGGCAGCATCCATCATTAAGGATTGTCACCACCCGGGACATGCCCTCTTCATGTTACTACCATCGGGGAGGAGGTACAGGAGCCTGAAGACCCACACTCAACGTTTCAGGAACAGCTTCTTCCCCTCCGCCATCAGATTTCTGAATGGTCCATGAACCCATGAACACTACTTTGTTATTCCTCTTTTGCACTATTTATTTATTTTTGTAACTTATAGTCATTTTTATGTCTTTACATCTTGCACTGTACTGCTGCCACAAAACAACAAATTTCAGGACATACGTCAGTGATAATAAACCTGATTATCATTCTGATTCTGAAGAATTCTGTTCCTTTTCAGTGTCTGGGTAGTTAAAATCCCGAACTTTCACCTGCTGGACATTATTGCACTCTTCAGAAATCTGTCTGCATAACTGTTTTCCTATCTTCCTCTGTTAAGCAGTTTATGGTATGTCATTGCCTCCTTTTTTTTGTTCCTCAGCTTAATCTACATGGCCTCATTTGTTGATCTTTTGCAGTGATAGCAGTCCATTTCAGTCATGGCTTTCAAACATTCTATATATTTGCAGAGTGGCATCAATTTATGCATTAGTTGTATTAACATAGAACATAGAATGTAGTACAGCATAGGAACAGGCCCTTCTGCCCATGAAGTCTATGCTCACCATGATGCCAATCTAAACTAGTCTCATCTGCCCACACAAAGTCCATATCCCTCTATTCCCTCCCTGTTTAAGTGTCTGTCTTAAGGCTTTTTAAATGTTGCTATCGTATCTGCTTCCACCATTTCCCCCGGCAGCGGGTTCCAGGCGCTTACCACTTCTGTGTAAAAAAACTTGCCTCGTAAATCTCTTTAAACTTTCCCCCTTTCACTTTAAACCTATGCCCTCAAGTATTTGACATTTCTACCCCAAGAAAATAATGTCTAATCCAACTACCCTATCTATGCCAAGTTATGGGATGAATAATAAATTGTAGAAATAGAGCAAATTAACAAAGTAACCTAGTCCTACATGGTATTTACAGTATGGGAGTGCCATTCACAATAACACCTCCATGTTGCCATTAATCTATCATATGGCCCTACATTATCTATTGCCATTGATATACAGTATCTGTCTATTCCTCTTTCCATCATGTAGAGAGCAGTTTGGTTAACTCATTATCCAAACTACTCCCTACAATAAAGAATTGCAATTCCCAACAATAAAACAAGCATCCAGCTATTCTCTGGATAAAGAGATTTCTCCTGTAAACCCAATTGAACTTACTTGTTACCAGCTAATATTTTGGACTTTAGTTCTGGTCTCCCCTACAAATGGCAACATCTTCTCTGAGACCCGAGCAAACCCTTTCATAATTTTAAAGACCTTTTCATCTTCTTGATAACTTTACAGGACACTGCTCCATTTAGAAATATAAAAGATACATTTTCTGCTTGTCAGCTGTTGGCATAGAGCTAACTCAGTGGGAGTATGGTATAATGATATGGGCCTGTGCTGGGAGCACAGTGGGAAATCTGTCACACAGCTTCCTGCATAAAATGCTTTGCCATGACAACGATATCCTTCTAACTCCCCACTTTGTTATCCATTCCTGATATATAATTTATAGAGATGGCCTTCAAATAATCCCTTTTCTGTGATGAGTAAACTGATCTCAGCTTGGGCTCAGAATTGAATGACGAAAATCTGACATAGAACCATGACTCCTTGAGGCTAAAATACTAGTCCCGTTAGTGAAACGGGCATCTTATGTGAATGAATGGAAGAATTTTGGGCTGGACAAGGTTCCAACCAAGAAGCCAGCCTGATTGGCAGATAAGGCTCCTAGTTGAATTCAGAGCACACTGGAGTGTGCTGCTGTCCCAGGTAGCTGTCCTGGGTGTTTGGAGGAGGGCCCATTCCCCAACTATGGGTCCTAGGGTGGTGATCTCTGACTTTTGGGCAAGGAAATCCAGTACTTGATATCAGGAGAATTCTAATTCTTAATCCTGGAGGGCTCCTCAACTCAGAGGGTGGGCTCCATCCCAGGTAGAAAGCAGAAATAATGATCAGCCCATTGAGAGTTATCAAAACAATTTTAATAATTTGGAAGAGGTAGGCATTATGGCTGATCACAGCACATTCTATGTGTCAGCATCCTCTTCGCAATGCTATTAATAGTACCTGCGATTTATCAGATATTCCAAAGTGAAATAGAAAAGATCAGGAGGAAGGGGCTATAGAAATAATAGATTTTAATATTTTGAGCCTAATACTGCATAACAGCATGGTCAATGATATGTGAAATTTCCTCTTGCATTTTCATTTAATGTAATTCATTAATCCCAAAGTGAGTTACTGCTCATTATAACTGGTTATTTCCTCAGTTTCACAGTTTTCTTGAAGAATAGCCACTGGCGATCGGTTGTTCTATGGTCATCACATCGGGAGAGGAATAGTGGCTGAGCTGACTCTTGAGGGACTGGAGGATAATGGAAGTTTCCCCCACCAGTTTTTCCCATAGAATAAGGATTCTAGATATTTTGACTGACACCCCTAATTACTTCTGTACTAGTTTTATTCCCTGTAGACAACCTCCAGCAGTCTCACACTACAAGTGAATATATTACTTAAATGGGAGACTTCAGACTACCTATCACCACGTCTCTGCTTCTTTTTGTGGTTTTTCTGATCATTACAGAAATTCATTGTGTTCCTTCTCCTTCCTCTTGTCATTTTATCTTCTATTAACCTTTCCCCTAAAAACAATGAAATCAACCTTTGAAAATGAAGCAAACATTTGGCCAAGAAATTCAATTGAGTAATGCTATTTATTTCGGCATTGAAAATGTAGTTTGGATAGAGTGAAACTCAATAAAAACTATTTCCATCACTCCAGAAATTCGACAGGGCATTTCCCTGTGTGAGAAGCACTTGCATGTTTAACACAGTTTTGGACTGAAGTACGCATCAAGTTAGTTATTCTCCTTACAAGGCTTTTTTTTGTGCATGATAGAGGAAATTAGTCCACATTGTCCTGGGAGCAACCATCAGGTAAGTCCTATCTTTTTTCTATCTTTTATCACCTCTGGTTCATCTGAAACTTCATTAATCCACCCTTTGATCTCCCAGCCTCCAATCCTTTGAGGCCCCAATTCCTGCCCACATCCTCTGATGTCCCCTTGTTCTCCATCTTTCAATCCTTGAAGGCTCAATGGGCTAAATTACCATGCTCTCCTGTGTCGCAATGGAAGCCTCAACTTCCCTCCCAGGCATTGATTCTCTGATGGTCAGCTCCACCCACAAGCATCTCAGGGTCTGACTGTTCCACTCTGCCTCCTGACCCTTTGGACCTGATCGTCAAACTGGATGGTGCATTTTCCTTTATGGGGTCTGCAGCTCATGAAGGAAGAAGCATTATCACTGGGCCTCAAGTTGTACTGAAGTTTCCCTACAGCTAGAATATCTGGAGCACAGCACAATGACCTCATAAAATGTCAAGGTCCAACTCATTGACCAAGCCTTGCACTGCCATGTCAGAAAATCATGAGATTAAGGGGTCAGCCTGAGATGAGGAAAACTTTTCTTTACACACAGAGGAACAAAGACTTTGGAAATTCTCTGTCTCGGAGAGCTGTAGTTGCTAGGTTGTTAAGTATTTTCAAGAGCAAGATCAATATATTTTTTGATACTAGGGAGAGGATATGTGGATTGCGTAGTAAAATAGACAAGTCACACAATCCGCCCTGACCTTATTGAATGGTGGAACATTGAAAGTTCCTTGGTTTTTAATGGGAAATTAAAATAAAGTTAAACTAAAAAGCTTATAAATATTCCTGTTAGTGTCCTTGAAACCAAACAAATCAGCTTTAGATAAAAAACGTATAAATGAATCAATTAATGGGAACTCCCATATTTGTGAATAGCATCAATGTCTAGTGTCACGTTTTATAAGCCAGCACAAATTATCGTGGAAATTGAAGTTCCATGGAACGGAACTGGTTCTTAAAATTCCATAACTTACCAGGCTTTGAGGTACACCGACTTCAGCTATGCAAAATCTTGTGGCTAGTTTAAGCATTAAAAAGTAAAATTTTTTTAAAACAGAGGCTCAGCATTTGCCTTAGAAAGTAAACATTATTCAGCATATCCAATCACAGGGTCACAGCTTAGCTTGCCATCTCTGCCATGGTATGGGAATGCTTCCATGGCTAGCCTCTGTTAATTGCATTCATCTCAGTCACCAAGTGTTAGATCCCGTAACTAATAGAGCATTTCACCCTCGAATCTCTGGGAATCAATGTATAATTAACGATCATAATCAAGTGGTTGTTGAACTTGCAGAAGGATCGGCCATTTGAAATGCTTTGGTGACTAATTGGTATCCATGCAGAAGCAGTCAGCTGTCAGCTGCCTTTGTATCTCTTGGGAAACTTGCCAAAAAATACTACTTTTATGAGAAAAAAATCTGCTTTGAGAAATCTGCCTGTTGTGTCTGTTGAGCTCCTTTAAGCAGCTGCAATGAAGAACTTTTCAGGTTGCAGTCAAGCTTAACCAAAACACTTTTTATTCATGGCGTCAACTAACAGCTAACTACCAGTGTCTGGGCACAGCATCGTTTTAGAACTATACTAAATGATACCCTCTAGGCAGCCTGCACATATGTACACTACACTCCTTCCCTATTAAGAAGGAAACTGAGCTATCCATTAATTATTTTCGCACTGTTAGACCATATTTATTTTTATTCATACAGTATATTTCTTTTTCTTAGGCAGACCTTCAGGATCAGAGACATCTTGGGTGGCACAGTGATGCAACAAGTAGAGCTGCTGCCTTACAGTGCCATAGATCTGGGTTCAATCCCGAGGTCAGGTGCTGTCTATGTGGAGTTTGCATCCCTGTAACCACATGGATTTCATTTGAGTGCTCCGGTTTCTTCCCACATCCCAAAGGCATGGAGGTTAGTCGATTAGTTAGCTGAGTGATAGAATTTGGGGGGAGCTGATGAGAATGTAGGGTAACAAAAATAGGATTATTGTAGGATTAGTGTAAATGGGTGGTTGACGGTTGACGTGGATTTGGTGAACCAGAGGGCCTGTTTCCATACGGTATTTCACTAAGGCTCTATCATTCTATGACTGCCTTCTACACCAGTTCTGAGGTTTCTGGTGTGGCTGTTGACACCAATGTGGGATCCACAGACTCTGACACAGATGGGGCAAGAGACGCACAACAAGGCAGGTAGTTGGGTAGTTTGGGAGGTGGTGTGCTTTTTCCGCTGTTTATGCTGAGCTTCTGTGTGCTCTTGATGAAAGGAGTCGAGATTTTTAATGCCATCCTATTTGTGTGGTTATGGACCAGAGGTACCCACGAGTCATTTGGGATGGTGCATTTTTTCAAGGAGGCTTTGTGAATGTCTGTGAATCTTTTCCTCTGTCCTACTGGTACTTTCCTGCCTTGGCAAAGCTTCACAATGGTTTTGATGAAGACATTACCAGGAAATGTTAACTTTGTTTTTTCTCTCTCCAGTTGCCCTGCAACCTACTTCCCTGCGGTGTGGTGGAAAGGGTGGGAAAAGTGCTGGAGTGTTGGTGCAGCTATGGGATCATCCACTGAAGTTTCCTGATGGGAAAAGTGCATTTAATTTGAAAGGTAATCTCACAACTACCCATCATGTCCAACACACATAAACCCTTAACACAGTAAACATTTTAACGCCTACACATACAAAAGTAAATATACATAAAAATCTTTAACCTTGAAGTCGGAGTCAGTAAATGTTGCCGCATAAACTAACAATGTTCCATTGTAGTTAACTTGATACCATAATCTTAATCCAATAAAATTTTAACAACTGAATAGAAAGTGCTAATTCAAAATTCAATGATCTTCAATTCAATTGCCAATGTGAACTTCCCATCTGCTAACCGCTGTGTCCAATGGCTTTCCACATTGATGCTCACTCTGTCTCACATTAGATGCTGGTCCTTTCTTCTTTCTGTTATCACCTTTTGAGTCAGAAAGTACTCTTCACTCAGCTCTGAGTAGTCCTCATTATTTACATTCTGATACGACCATTCTTAGATTATTCTGTCTCGCTTTGCTACACAAGACTGCCCTGACATCAACAATTCCATGCCTGCTGTAATATCTTTCAGAGGATCCATCCAATCCACAGAGCTCAGAAATTGCCACCACACTGCAATGCAGTCCTTTTGCAGCTTGTTATATTCCACCTGAAGTTGATTAAGTGCATTCAACAATTCTATGAACTGCAAAAGCTTTGTAGATAGCAAACACATCTGTCCTCTTTGATTATGTCATAATTGGACTGAATAGTAATAATATGTCTGCAACACTTTGTGCTGGAGACTTCTCATCTTGCCAGTAGAATCTCACAGTTATATTGCTGATTACTTTGATACTATGAACTTTTCTCTTTTGCTGTCTGGGTAGAACAAGTACACTTCATCTAAGATCTCCTCCAAAGATCTGGTGAATAGTTCCATGCCTCTGAAGTCGACAAATCACTATCAAGGTGCCACTTCTAAATTGAGCCACTCATTACAGGTTCTCGCTCAGTCTTCCTTCCCTTGCCCATAGTTTTTCATTCTCACTCAGCTTTTGTCTCCTCCAACATTATCTTTTCCTTCCAATTGGCTTGTTACTTTTTCTGTAAATTGGTTCTTCAACATTAAGTATGCCTATGTAGACATCTTTGTAATAAATAAGTACATTGTAAATAGGTGATACAAATGTTGTTGATGCTGTCTAAAAGAGGGTGATGAATCACTGTTAATCTGTCTGGAGGAGATGAATGGGGGCAGTCAAGAGAAAAAAAAACCCTGGTGTAATTGTTAGATGCAGAATTCAGAAGTTGCTAGAAATCTCAAATGAAAGAAAATGCTAGAATTACTAAGCAGATCAGGCAGCATTCACAGAGACAGAAAAACTGAATTAATATTATTGATTGATGAACTTACAAGAGACTGTTTGTGACACAATGAAAGGCTGGTTATCTGAAATCATTGAATTCAGTATTGATTTTCCAGGGCTGCAATGTGCCAAGACGGAAAGAGAGTTATTGTTCCTTGAGCTTAGTTTGGGCTTTGTTGAAACGTTATAGGAGGCCAAAGACAGTGAGGTCAGAGTAGGACTGTGAAGGAGAATTAAAGTGGCAGGCAACTGGAAGCTCAGGGTCACCTTTGGAGAGGGAAGAATGGTATTATGCCCTCTACTGCTCTTAGTTCTATCTGACCTGATTCTAATTCCATACCACTTTCTGCTGAGACAAGATCCTTTCTAATTACTGTACTGAACTCAGCCTTTATTAAATGCGAATCTCACCTTTTTCTTTTTCTAAATGGCTGAATCTCAAATAATGATGAATCGGAGTACAGAAGGAGATAGGGAGCCTATTAACATGGTGTCATGACAACAACATCAAAACAAAAGAGCTGGTCATTGACATAGGAAGTGGGACGATGCACATGCTCCTATTTACATCAATGGTGCTGAGGTGAAGATGGTTGAGAGCTTCAAGTTCCTAGGTGTGAACATCACCAATAGTCTGTCATGGTCCAACCACGTAGATACCATGGCCAGGAAAGAACACTAATGCCTCTATTTCCTCAGGAGGCTAAAGAAATTCAGCATATCCCCTCACCAATTTTTATAAATGCGCCAAGAAAGCATCCTATTGGAATGCATTACGGCTTGGAATGGCAACTGTTCTGCCTGAGACTGTATGAAACTGCAGAGAGTTGTGGACACAGCTCAGCACATCACTAAAACCAGCCTCCCCTCCATGGACTCTATCTACACTTCTCACTGCCTCAGTAAAACAGCCAACATAGTCAAAGACCCCTCGCAATCCGAACATTCTCTCTTCTCCCCCGCTCCCATCAGGCAGAAGATACAAAAGCCCGAAGGGACATACCACCAGACTCAAGGACAGCTTCTATCACGCTGTTATAGGACTATTGAATGGACCTCTTGTACAATAAGATGGACTCTTGACCTCACAATCTACCTCGACATGGCTTTGTACCTTATTGTCTGCCTGCACTTTCTCTGTAACTGTAACATTATAATCTGCATTCTGTTATTGCTTTTCCCTTGTACTACCTCAATGCACTGATGTGATGAAATGATTTGTATGGATGGCATGCAAAACAAAGTTTTTCACTGTACGTCGGTACATGTGACAATAGTAAACCAATTAAACTAATTTTAATGTTGAATAACCTGGAATAGTTAGTTCCCAGCTTTGGGCACTCTATAGCCACACTTCTGTAGAGGCAGTTAAGTAATGCACATTTATGTCTCCTTTTCAGTTCTGATGAAGGGTCTTTGACTTGAAACGTTGACTCTATTCCTCTTCCAACAAATGCAGCCTGGCCAACTGAGTATTTCCAGCATCTTCTATTTTTGTTTTAGATTTCCAGCATCTGCTTTTTTTTTTGATTTTCACATTTATGACTAATTGTGTCATTAATTCATCCACCCTGTTATAGATGCAGCATGAACTTAGACATAGTGCCTTACATTTGGCCTTTTAGCATTTTTTTCTGTAAATTGACCCTATTTACTGTTCAACTTTTATTTGATACCTATTTATTTTGCTTCCTACATTTCTGATTTCCACATTCAGAGTAGTCTTTCTTCCTCAGGTTTTAGTACATTCTTTAAATACCCATAACTGTATTCCTTATCTGTGCTGTCCACCTTTATCACAAACCATACTCGCATCACCATGCTCCCAATTTTTTCCATGTTACTTCAGGATGTTTCTTGGTTCTATAACACCAGATTTCTCTCCTGCTCTTTTGCTGTTTCATACGTGCAAATCTCTACCAAAGGTCTTACATTCAACTGCTTGATCTTCTCTTCAACCCAAGTTTGGCTATTCTTGCCCATGCATGCTGCAAGCTCTTGCTATTTCTCCACATGGTCTTCAGGTTCCTCATTGTAACAGTAGATTCCTTCTGAGTTCACAACTTTCTCAAGTATTTCCCTCTGCAGTGGCTGTATTCTAGCTCCATCCTTTCTTTTGGTGATTCATTTGTGGACATTAAATCACTGTTCTCAGTAGACAACCTGTCTGAGCTACTGTCAATACACCCTTTGGAAACTTCTCAGTTCCTCCCAATTCCACAAGAGCAGTGGTTTGCTCATGGAGGGCCAGTGTAGCCTGAAGTGTGATCGCTTCCTCTATCCCCATCCTCTTTATGTTGTCACTAAATCCAAACGATTCAATCTGCTCTGCAGAAATTTCAATATTCATTCAGAGCCCATGACTATGAAAGGCTGTTGGATACATCTGTTTCTAACAGAAAACTAACAGTCTTCGTCCCACAAGTTGGAGGGTGTTTCTTGCATAGATGCACTACATTATTGCACTCTGCCTGAGCCAAAGATGGTGTAAGTATCTCAAATAAATATCTTGGTCTATAACCGAACAAACTTTCCTGGGTCTATCACAATATACGCAAAATGCTGGAGGAACTTAGCAGGTCAGGCAGCATCTACGGAGGGAAATAAACAGTTGATGTTTCGGGTTGAGACCCTTTATCAGAACTGGAAAGGAAGAGGGTAGAAGCCAGAATAAAAAGGTAGGGGAAGGGGGAGGAGCACGAGCTGGCAGGTGATAAGTGAGTCCAGGTGAGAGAGGGAGGGTAGTTGGGTGGGGAGGGGGAATGAAAGGGAGTGATGTGAGAAGCTGGAAGGTGATAGATGGAAGAGGCAAAGGGCTGAAGAAGAAGGAATCCGATAGGAGAGGACAGTAGACCATGGAATAGGGAAGGAGGTGGGGAGCCAAAGGGAGGTGATGGGCAGGTGGTGAGGGTGGGGGAGGGGAAAGAGAAGGGGTGCGGGGGGCCCAGGAATGAGGGAAAACAAAGGGGGGGAAGGGGTAAAAAGGAGGAGAGGGGTTACCGGAAGTTAAAGAAATCGATGTTGATGCCGTCAGGTTGGAGACGACCAAGCCAGAATATGAGGTTTTGCTCCTCCAACAGCAGAAGAGGAGGCTGTGGATAGACATGCCAGTATGGGAATGGGAAGTGGAATTGAAGTGGCTGGCCATCGGGAGATCCTGGCTGTTGCAGGAGACGGAGCAAAGGTGCTCGACAAAGCAGTCACCCAATCTGTGTTGGGTCTCACTGATGTAGAGAACGCTGCACTGGGAGCACTGGATGCAATAAATGACACCCTCAGATTCACAGCTGCCTCACCTGGAAGGACTGTCTTAGGTCCTGGATGGTGATGAGGAAGGAGATGTAGGGGCAGGTGTAACACTTTGAATGGTTGCAGAGATAAGTGCCAGGAGAGTGGTTGGTGGGGAGGGATGAGTAGACAGGGGAGTCGTGGAGAGAGCGATCTTTCCAAGAAATGGAGGGGGGGGGAGGGGAAGATGTGCCTGGTGGTGGGATTCTATTGGAGATGGCAGAAATTGCACAGAATGATGTGTTGGATGCAGAGACTTATGGGGTGGAAGTTGGAGGAAAAGTTGATGAAATTGATGAGCTTAGTACAGGCGCAGGAAGCAGCCCCGATGCAGTCATTAATGTAGCGGAGAAAGAGTTGGTGAGCGTTCCCGGTGTAGGCTTGGAGCATGGACTATTCCACATAGCCGACGAAAAGGCAGGCATAGCTGGGGCCCATGTGAGTGCCCATGGCTACACCTTTGTTTTGGAGAAAGTGGGAGGAGCCTAAAGAAAAGTTCTTGAGGGTGAGCACCGATTCTGCCAGACGAAGGAGGGTGTCAGTGGAGAGGAACTGGTTGGGTCTGTTGTCAAGAAAGAAGCAGATATCCTTAAGGCCTTCCTGATGGAGAATGGAAGTGTTCAGGAACTCGACGTCCATGATGAAAATGAGGCGGTCAGGGCCTGGGAAATGAAACTTTTGAAGTGATGGAGAGCATGTGAAGTGTCACGGACATAGGTGGGAAGGGACTGGACCAAGGGGGACAAAATGGAGTTCAGTTGGGCAGGAGCAGGCAGGAACAATGGGCCTACCGGGGCAGTTAGGTTTGTGGATCCTAGGCAGGAGGTAGAAACGGGTAGTGTGGGGTAGGAGAACTATAAGGTTGGAGGCTGTAGATGGGAGATCTCCAGAGGTGATGAGGTCGGTAATGGTGCGGGAGATAATAGCTTGATGCTCCTTGATGGGGTCCTGGTTGAGGACTAAGTAAGAGATCCAAGAGCTGACATCTGCCCTCGGTAAGGTAAAGGCCAGTCCGCCAGACTACAACAGCACTGCCCTTGTCTGTGGGTTTGATAGTGAGGTTAGGATTAGTACAGAGAGAGTGGAAGGCAGTGCGTTCAGACGGGGTGAGGTTGGAATAGGTGAGGGGAGTGGTGAGGTTGAGACGGTTAATGTCCCATTGACAGTTAAAGATGAAAAGATCCAGAGCTGGTGGAAGGCCAGAGCGGGGTGTCCAAGTGGAGTAGGAGGGCTTAAGGTGGGAGAAGGGCTCATCAGTGGGGGGGTGGGGAATCCTTACCAAAGAAGGAGGCCCGGAGGTGGAGGCAATGGAAGAAGAGCTTGCATCATGGTGGGCGTGAAACTCGTTGAGGTGCAGGTGCAGGGGGACGAAGGTAAGGCCCCTGCTTTCAGCAGGTTGATGCATGCTTTGACTTTTGACACGGTGATTGTCCCTGTCATTATACTCAGGTATAAATGCTATGTTGCATACTGATTTAAACCTCCTTTTCTTCTAACTCTACCCTGTATATGGTACCCCAATAGTTCCATTATTTTACCCCTGTGTCTCTGAGATACACGGCAATTCTTGTCTTTACGCGCCACTACATTTTTGGGGAACCTTCACCCTTGTGTAAAAAGCCCAAATTTATGATAATTATAGCGCCAGGCTCTCTTGTAAGGTGCTTTCTCCTGTGACGAAACCTCCCACTTTTTTCTCCATGTGACCCATGTCTTCTTGCCTTTCAACCTCACAGGATCTATTGGTTTCTTGCCAAACCTACTTTGTGGCATCCTGGTAACTTGATCTTGATGAAGAGGACCACACTACCATAACTCTCTCTCTATGGACTTGGTCAGTGCTTGCACTTCAGAATTGTTCCATGAGTGAAGTTCTCTTAAATTCTTGTCCCATCTCCACATGAGTAGCAATCTTAGCAATTCCCTTGAACATCAGAACAACAGTGCTAAATGACATCAAGGAAATCTTCTCATCAGCCTATCCATATGCCCAGTCATAGAGTCATAGACTTATACAGCATGGAAACAGGCCCTTCAGCCCAACTGATCCATGCCGTCCAAAGTGCCCCGTCCAAGCTCGTACCATTTGCTAACGTTTGGCCCATAACCTTCTAAACCTTTCCAATCCATGAACATGTCCACCGTTTTTTAAATGGTGTCTAAGACCACCTGAAATTTTGATCTCTTTGCCATCTTCTTTAATCTGTCTATGTACTCACCAACTATCTGCCCTAGTCCCTAGTTGAATGTACCAAATTTACAACTTGCAGGAGTTTTTGTTAGAATTGATTAAAATGTCTTTTTAAAGCCTCAACTATACCTTTGTACAATATGTCTGCAGTAATCCATGGCACAGGTAATCTCACAAGTGTTTCATATGCCTCTGAAATTATTGCTAGTAGTAATATTGATTTTCTCTTTCACTGTCGTGTTCTTCTCCTCTGTGCCCTATCCTGTGATGTTGAACATTTCTATTCTTTCCAGATAGAGGAAGAGCAATTTAGTCAGCTCGCATTTATGTGCTCCCCAACATATCCTACCATTTTCACTGCTCTCCTTTTCACATGTGGTCTAGCTCAGAGTATTTCATTCTGTTTTCCTTACACGTGGGATCACCATACAACTGTGGTTTCATGCTACAATATATCTTGTTCATTGCCAGTTGTTATATCCAAAACCTCCATTATTCTAGGCATCAACTAACAATAAACTACCAGGGTCTGGGCACAATGATGAAGTGGAGCTAAGCCATGAGATACAGTTCTTAAAGGCACTCTACAATCTATACACTTTGGTGGTGAAAGTGGAAACTCTAGCAATGTGGATCAAACCATTCAGATAAAAATGTGAAGGCAGTAAAAGGACCATCAAATTGCAGAACATCTAATTCCACTTTAGGCTGATCACCCCTCAGAAATGCTGTGGAACTGGGAAGGGGGAGGGGCAGGGGTTGCTGCTGGTTGTGAGCAAGGGGTGATGTGTTAAGGATAGGGTGGGAACATCAGGATGTTAGTGGATTGAGGCATAGACCATAAAGGCTGGAGCTGTTGTCATTTGGGGTGAGGCTGAGGGCATGATCAAGTGTCAAGGGGTCAGAGAAATGTTTGAGTCCAGTGACGAGTTGGGCAGGATCAGAAAAGCAATCAGAACATCAGCAAAAAGAGCCTCAGAGTTGAGTGAAGGGGGGAGGGATCATGTGATGGTCAGAGCAAGGAAAAAAAATCAGGATGTTTCACTCGATTTATTTTTAAGTTTAATAACCTAATTTTGTTCCATCCAACCCCTTTGCAACGAAGGAAAAAAATCTATAACATTCCAGACCCTAATGCCCACAGTCTACAGCATGTTATGACACTATTTGATTGCAATCAGCAATGGCCAGTGACAGCTGTCAGCAGAGAAAGGGGACTCACAGCTTTCATTTGTGTGTGAATAAATGAAAGGACTGCATTTTTGCTGAGAACTGGCTAGAGGCCGTGAAAGACAAAATGGAGTGGACAGCTCAAGGTAGAACAAGCAGTACTGATAACCATTCAAGCTGACTGTTTCTAACACTATTAGAAATGTCTTGTCAGGAAATCTGCTGGAAAAATAGGAAGGGAGAAATTGAATTGAAGTGTATTCCTCAATTAACACAGAACATTGTGCTTAAAACCTGGGATTTACAGTTACAGTCAGCATCCTTCTTTCTAATCAACTTGTCAGTTCCCAAAAGAGATCTTTATGACACTTGTTAATTTAAATGCCAGATCATCAGTATAGAATTGTAGCAGGAACAGTTGCGTTGGTTGAATAAGAAAAAAACATATTTGGGCAGTATAATTACAGCAATCTATGCAAGGGTAATGTACCGACAATATGGATCACTGAAGAGAATTATAAAAGGGATAATGGTACACATTGAATGGAGTTTTTAATGTTTTTACTGAATAGAGTTAATGCATACATGGTCTACTTTATTGTGATTGTCTAAAGGACTTGAGGAGCTAGCTCTATGTCAGTAGCATCCTATTGAGGCACATGGGATAAGGAAGTAGATTTCAATCAGGATATGGAAGTAAGATAATGCAAATTTGATACTAGTTGTTATGGTGACTCTTCCTATCTAGAAACTACTCCGTGCAGTCTTGCTCATGTCCTTTTAGAATGTGAACAGATTTTTATTTACTGTGACAACTGATCAAGATCAATTTTTCCACTGAAAGTTAATTTGAACCTATTTCTCGCAAAATGTATTTTTGCACAAGCCTTATGCTTAATGGTCCGGGCTACGTATATAGCCCCAAAAAGGAAGTTTCATTTGAACGTGTTGAAAACTGAATTAATTCATTATTAACATAAACATTCCATGATTATTCCATTGATTGGTTGTTGTAGCAGTGTGGGGTGGGTAGGTGATGGTGGTATTGGGGGATATTCAGTGAGCAGTTATGGTGATGAAGTGCAATGTCATAGTGCCGTTAACAACACCTTTGATTGTTTTGCTGATGATTCAGATTAATCTGATGGGCTGCTATTTTATGAGGGTTGGAGGTTCAAAGCTTTTTGTGAACAGTACACAAACAGGCAATTTTCCATTTCATTTTGTGCATGCTGTTCTGGGGTAACCTGACTAGAGGTGTATCTGGTTCACTCAGATGTTTCTTGTCATTGCATGGAGAGAATAAAATTGCTAAGGATGGTAGGTGTAAGGATACATGGAGTATAGAAAGGCTAAATGAGTGGACACAAATTTGCCAGATAGCAGATAATGTAGGGAAATGTGAGATTATAAATTTAGAAAGAAGAATAGAAAAGTAGAATAATCTTTAAATGGAGAGAAGCGTAGAATGCTATGGAACAGAGGGATCTGTGTGTTTTGTTCATGAGGTACATAATGTTAGCACACAGGTACAGCAAGTAATTAGGAAAGCTAATGGAATGTTTGCTGTTATTACAAGGGAAATGGGTATAAAAGAAGGGAAGTCTTTCTATAATCTGCAACTAAGAGGCATAATTTCAGAATTAAGGGTCACCCATTTAAGACTGAGAAAGGGACGGATTTCTTTTTGCAGAAATTTGTCAACCAAAGTAATTCTCTAACCCGGAGAACTGTGGAGGCTAAAACGTTGAATGCATTCAAGGCTTCAATAGAGTTAGGATTGTGGACAGCACAGACAAATCAAGCAGGAACCTGGATTTAAGACCAAAATCAGATGAGCCTTGATCATATTAAACAGTGGAGCAGGATTAAGGGACTGAATGGTCTATTCCTGTTCCTATTTCCTATGTTTTGACACTCTGCACCATGTTGATTTTACTTAAACTTCACATATTTGCCAAAGAATGGAAATATTCATCCCACTGAATTGGCAGTCCCCAAAGACGATAGACAGAGTTGAATCTCTCTCTCTTTTTCTGTCTCCTCCTCCTCTCTTATCTTGTACCAGCTGTTTTATTTGCTACATCAAAAATCCTTAACCTTTCTGAGTAACATTGCCAATTCTATACTCAATTAGTAACAGTTTTGTGCGGTAGGACCTTGTCCAATATACACTCCTTTTACATTGGACGTTCACATCCATCAGAGAGATTCTTTCTTCCCTTCACACCAGCTGGTTTAAAATTCAGATGTTTGAAATGAAATGATGACTTGGCACCATGGCACACATCTCCTGATAATACAAGTCACGCTTTCCGATCCCTGCATCCCCGGCAGATTGAAACTTGTGTTGATCACTATTCCGTACATACACTGTGGACAGATTTGAACAGCAACAGAGGAAATACCAAATTCTTATCTAGCACTTGTAATAACGAGATCCAGTATCCAGGATAAAAATTTATATATGATGTGGTCAAAATGGTGAGTAAAAGAGGTTTGATGATTTTTTTGTAAGTAGTAGTACAAATGGCATTATGAAAGGGGACGGGAAAACTATTGCAGAGTGCAAGGGCATGGTCATTGAAGACTCTTACACCAGTGGTTAAGCAGAGGGAGAAGTTGGGTGGAAATGGGGTGTTGCTGGTGAGGATCTTCATTGTTGGGTCACTGATTTGGAGAACATTAAAAAGGTAAATTGGAGAAAGACCACAAGGGTATTTGAAAATTATAATTATGAATTTAAAGTAAGTGGGAATAGAAACTGAATCAGAAAGGATGTAATAATTGGTAAGTGGAATTTGTGACAATATAGGTAATGAGTGGCAGAATTCACACTGTGTATAATGAAAACAGAAAATGCTTGAAATACTCAGCAAGTTAGGCAGCATATGTGGAAAGATAAATAATTCATGTTTTAGGTCCAGGACACTTAATCAAAGTGTGCTGGATCTGAAAGTTTCTCCGTCTATTGATGTTGCCTGACCTGCGGAATGTTTTCAGCATCTGCTGATTCCTGATTTTCCTTTGCATATACCGAATCTCAATAAACCTATTTTAACTGGCATTGTAAATTGTTCTCTCTCCTCAGCCACTGCCCTCTTCTTTGTCAAAACTGTTAACACCACCCACTCATGGTAGTGCAGCAATTAGTGCTGTTACCTCACAACACCAGGAACCTTTGGCTCGATCCTGACCTTGATTGCTGTCTGTGCAGAGTTTGTACGTTCTATGTGGGTTTCTGTCATGTGTTATGGTTTCCTTCCATATCCCAAAGCTTAAGTTAATTGGCAACTGTACATTACTTCTTAGCCTAGCTAAGTGGCAAAAGAATCAAAAGATAGTTGATGGGTATGTGAGAGAAATAACTTGCTGGGTCAGAGGGAAATAAGGAAAAGGGGAAAGGGACAGATAAGATTGCTCTGCTGGGAGCTGGTATAGACCATAGGTCAAAAGGCCTCCTTCTCTGTAATATTAAGAATAAAGCACCCTTGACTCCTGCATCTTTGTAGACTACCACATATATTAAATGCTCCCAGATCTATGTCCACGTCTCCCACAACAGCCTCTATGAATCTCTTTCACTGGATGGGCTCCATCTTTCTCAAAATACCAGAAATATCTTAAACAAAGTTGTGAACAACAAACTGTGAAGGTACAGTTTTCTTATGTACTCTGGAGCCTTTCATAGCATCTTCATTTAGAATCTTTCCTGTGTTCCCCAACTTCATTCCTCTACCCTCACTTTGATACATTCCTTCTTACTAGACTGTAGACCATTACTTTGCAAATGCCCCAGAGATGCATCTTTAAGCCCTCTTCTTCCTAATCTGCATGCTATCATCCATGGATGTTAGCCAGCCTCCATATGTAAGTTGCCTTTCCAACCAAACCCTTTCACCATCTGCTTGCCCAAAAGCCAGTCTTGGATGTGTTATATTTTCCTTTAGCTAACCAATGGAAATACAAAGCTCTCAGGACAACCTTTTGTCCCTTCCCCAGTACCTGTTTGCATTTGAACCATATTGTCTATATCCTCAGAATCCCATTCAACTCTGCACTGAGCTTCCATGTCTCCAAAGACATCATCTTCTTCATTACACCCCTTCACCTCAACCCCAGTCCATATCTCTTCTTTAGACTAAGTGCTCTGCCACTCAGTGGAACATCTCCATGTACTTCTCAGTATTGAAGATGTTTTGTAAATGTAAAATGTTGCTGCTGTGGATATAGGAATGAAGAAGATTAAGAGTTCAGTTTAGGGGCAAGATAAGAAGTGAACAGGAAAGATCAAATCACCACATGTGCTAGCTGGAAGTAGAACCAAGATGGGTTAGTGACATGGAAGTGAATACCTAGGTGCAGGAGGATGGAGTATTTGAAAGCTGCAGAGAGATTAAGGATGATGACAGATTGTAATTACAACTCATACTGATGGAAAATGAAAACCTAAAAAACTGTAGATGCTGGAAATCTGAAACAAAAACAGAAAACACCGGAAAAACTCAGCAGGTCAGACAACATCTGTTAAAAAAGAAACAGTTACCGTTTCAGGTCTGGGACCCTTCAGATGCTGCTGTTTGTCTGAGACTACTTTGTAGACATTAGAATTAGAAACCATTATAATTTTGATCTGATGAATTAATGAAAAAGTCAGATATTTTCATTGCCTGGAGCATAAAACACCAAGGCCACTACATTCAATATTAATTGCACAAGGCATTTTAATGTTCCGAACATAATCTGAGTGAAGCAATGAGCTTTAATGACCTGGTCCCTTTCAGATAGTTTCTAAACCAGCCCAAGCTAATGAACTGAAAGTCTATTTCAAATATTGGCTGTAAAGGAAATCTTAATTCAGTACTTAGTGCCAGTGGTGCCAAATGTTTAAATTTGCAATAATCAACGTTAATTTGTTAGCCTTATTAACGGAGGCCAGGGAATGTTGGGGGACTGGAAAACATCACAGTGGTTAGTCGAGGCAGGAACATCATATGTCAGGGCAGAGTGAGCTTTAGTCTACTGGTAAATGTGCCATGCTAGTCTAGGAACAGCATTAGCTGACCTCTGTGCCTATTGTCAATATGCATTTTGACAAGATCAAAATCAACTTAAAAATATAGAGAATGATGAATAATTCTAGTCAGACCAGTTCATAGTGTCCTTTCTGTAAAATGCTTCACAGTCAATGATGGCTGACTCCTAGCTCATGGACTCTTAATAACAGCTCTCATTCTGTTTTTATATGATTACCTGGTCATGCTAAAATAGATTGAAACTGGTCCAATTAGCACTGGGGACAAGGGAATTGCATTAGTTCCTGTCAGCTTTTTAGCAAGGAGTCCCATTGATGTTTATTTATCAGCTTTGAATATCCCAGGGTCACGTCCAGGCAGTAATTGAACTGCATGTGTCTCATACTGGAGAGTGATTACAACATGAAAAATGCTTGTCACAACAGACAATACAATTAATTATGACAGAATACCAAATGTGTTGTATGTATCATTAGTACAGCTATTTATTGCTGTTATGCAATGCCTATAAGAGCATATGAGATCAACGATTGGCTCGTCCCAATTTCCATGACAACCAACAATCACAGCAAGAGTTCTGGTTACCATGGCAATCAAGCTTATCATACAGACCTAATGATTTTGTTAAAACTCAGTGTCTGCTTTTCAAATAGTTAGTTTATCTTTTTGCCTGATTTTTGGATGAAAAGGGAATCTGGTTCTTCAGAATCACATTATGGCTGTTTTCTAATTTTCTTTTGTACACCACCCGAGATAATCTGGGACATCTATTTGCTTTAAACAGACAAATGTAAATGTCTGCAATTGTGGCCTTTCACAAATTCAGTTTGTGACACAGCCAAAGGCCCCAAATTTAACCTGTTGATGCTCCAGGAGCAGAGGGTGGGTATTGGAGTGGGTACGATCACATATCACTTGGGAAGCCCAGAGTGTGCTTGATGGTGACTTTTTAACATGGGCACATCATTATCGTTTTATTTCTGGATATCCTTTCCTGTTACTAAAAGCATATGGGTGGTGCCCACATGATTTGATTGTAACTCCACCATTTAAAGGACCAATCCAAAGATGTAATTTGGAAATAAAAACTGCAGATGCTGGAAATCTAAAATAAAAACAAAGTGCCGGAAATACTCAGTAGGTCTGGCCACATCTGTGGGAAGAGAAACAGCCATTGTTTCAGGTTGAAGATCCTTTGTCAGAACGGAAGGAGAGAAGAGAACTTCATTTGTTCAACATATCTTACTTTTTGCTTCTAAATATAGATCCTTGCACATTATTTTGCCCTCTTTCCTTTGAAGCTATGTGACCAGGACCAGCAAGATGTTCCTGGTAATTTTGCTGCTTATCTACATCCCCTGACGTTCAAATTCAGGTACTATAAATGGCACTGGCCTGATCAGATCAACCAAGTCCAAAAATGTGTAGATCAGGTTTAGATGGGACTTCCAAAGTGCATAAAGTAACTTCTCAGCAAAACTATGCTGAACAAACCTTTTCTTACGAGTAGCACAGAAAGTACCTGTAAGTATCAAGTATTTATTCACATATTTCCATGACATTGATTCTGCACCCTCAATTGCTTCTGTGTACTCAACTTGCTTTCAGGGGTAAGACCCAGAAGGTCACAAATCTATTGACCTAGTGTGAAGCAAAGATATCCAGGTCAACATTGGTCTAATTGAATGATTTACACAAGTTGATTGGCAAACTGCCTCTGTTGATGGGAGGGATCACTTGATGTGGACTCATGCACTGCAGTGATGCAATAAAGTACTTGGGTTAAAGCTGCCTTCAGGGAATTTTTTGATGGTTTGAACACATCTCACAATCCCAACACACACACCTAACTCTGCAAGCCCTCGCAGGTTCGCTCAATCTAATTCAAATAAAGTTTTATCCGGAGAACACAGGTCACTAAGAGAATTTTAGCTTTCAGATGAATGTCTAATGATTCTCAGGCAAATAAAACTGAAGAGCATAAGAAACAAGAGCAGGAGTAGGTCATTGGAACTTGCCATGCCATTCAGAAAGAACATGGCTACTCTGATCTTGGCTACAGCTAATTTTTTCTGCCTAATTGCATTACCATAGAGAATTCATGATTCTCTGAGAGAAGAAATTCCTCTTTATCTCCATTTTAAAAGAATCTGAAACTATGCTCCCTAGTTCTAGATTGCCTCAGGAGAGGAAGCATCTTCTCAACATTGCATGTCTAACCATCCCTCATTAAGATCTTTCTTGATCCCAGAAATGAATCTAGCAAACTAAATATAATCTTGATAAGTGTGAGGTGAAACACTTTGGGAGGACTTATAAGGGTAGGACATATATAATGAATAGTTCCTGTGGGGGGGAGTGGGTTTGAATAACAGAGGGATTTTGATGTACAAGCCCAAGAATCCTTGAAGGTGGCAGCACAGGTAGATTAGGTGGAGAAGAAGGCATTCAAGATACTTGCCTTCATTGCCAGGCATAGAATATAAGAGCAGGGAGACTATAGTACAACTTTATAAAATGTTGATTAAGCCACAGCCGGAATATTGTGTATGGTTCCGGTTACCACACTACAGGAAGGACATGATTACACTGGAGAGGGTGCAGAAGAGATTCACCAGGATGTTGTCTGAGATGGAGGATTGCAGTTATGAAGGGAGACTGGATAGGTTGAAAGCAGAGCAACATAGATCTGGTGTATGCTCATGTGCAAGGTCTCGAATTAAAACATTGACATATACCTTTTGCATCCACAGATGCTGCTTGACCCATTGAGTTCTTCCAGAATTCTGTTTTTTTTTGTTTCAGATTCCAACATCTGCAGCTTTTTTTGTTGTCAAGATAGATCTGTTAGCTTGATATCTATCATTGGGAAATTAATGTAGTCTATTATTGAGGAAGTAGAAGCAAAAAATTTAGAAAATTATAATGGAATCAAGCAGAGTCAACATGAAATGGAAATCATGAAATGGAAATCTTGAGTTCTTTGATGACATAAGGAGCCAGGTGGAAAATGGGGAACCAGTTGATGGAGTGCACTTGGATTTCCAGAAGGCGTTCAGTAAAGACGACACAGAAAAATTCACTGCAGAAAGGAAAAGTTCACAGCACAGGGACTATATATTACTATGGACAAAGGAACTTCTAATTAACAGGAAACAATGATAAAAAGGTTATTCCTAGATTGGCAAGCTGTAACTAGTGGAGTGCCATAGAGATCAGTGCTTGGGCCTCAACTATTTACAATTTATCCAGTTATCATAAATATCTTGAAATAATGGTGTCATGATATTATTGGAATCTGCCCCAATTTTAACTTGGACAGGGTATAAGTCCTGCCCAGCAGCTAAACCATAAAATATCATCTTGTGAAAGTGGACGAAGAATAGGGATGGGATAGCTAATTTCTATCTGTGTGGAGACATGGCTGGAATATAAATTCTCCTACGTCAATGGTGCTGAGGTCGAGAGGGTTGACACCTTCAAGTTCCTAGGAGTGAACATCACCAACAACCTGTCCTGGACAAACCACGTGGATGCCATGGCCAAGAAAGCTCACCAGCGCCTCTACTTCCTCAGGAGGCTAAAGAAATTTGGTTTGTCCCCTTTGACTCTCACCAACTTTTACCGATGCACCATAGAAAGCATCCTATCAGGATATATCACGGTTTGGTATGGCAACTGCTCTGCCCAAGATCGCAAGAAGCTGCAGGGAGTTGTGGACACAGCCCAGCGCATTACGGACACCAGTCTCCCCTCCTTGGACTCTGTCTTTACCTCTTGTTGTCTTGGTGTAGCAGCCAGCATAATCAAAGACCCCACCCACCCAGGACATTCTCTCTTCTCTACTCTTCCATCGGGTAGAAGATACAGGAGCCTGAGGACATGTACCACCAGACTTAAGGACAGCTTCTACCCCACAGTGATAAGACTATTGAACAGTTCCCTTATACAATGAGATGGACTATGACCTCACGATCTACCTTGTTGTTACCTTGCACCTTATTGCACTGCACTTTCTCTGTAGCTGTGACACTTTACTCTGTACTGTTATTGTTTTTTTTACCTGTACTACATCAATGCACCCTGTACCAACTCAATGTAACTGCACTGTGTAATGAATTGACCTGTAAGATCGGTTTGTAAGACAAGTTTTTCACTGTACCTCGGTACAAGTGACAATAATAAACCAATACCAATACCAATGCATTATACTCTAAATTTCTTTGCATGAAATGTTGAAGTGGGACCTACCACCACCTGGCTTCACTGAGTTCACCAGTTGGACTGCAACATGGAACCTTGTACGTATGTACGCCAGAAGTTGTTCTACATAAGGATCGCATCAATGAGCGTTATTCTATAACATGAATTTATCAATTAATTCTAGATCCTAACTCACAAATGGATATTACTTAGAATTACATTGACATTACAATACAACAATAGATTTGCCTTAGTCACCATTTTGGTGTGTATCCTCAAGATGAAGAGTAATTTTAATTGCTTGTTCATGCTCTCTTCCCATATCCCCTTATTTTCCTTTCCCGAAACCATTTAAATATTTGGCCTTAAATATTAACAGGTTAGTTGCTTGAATGACTAATCCTGTTGTACATTCCACAGCTTCATAACAGCTTCATCAGTATATTAAAAAAACATTTTTTTCCTGCCCACTTAAATATTCTACATTATCTATATCATATATTCAACCCCTAACATTGCTTATCATTTTTAACATGAGATATACTACATTTGGTTCTAATAATGCTACTTCTAGGATTTTCTGAGCTTTGAAAAGGCAAGTCATTCAGCATGGTAAATTGCTTAAAAAAAAGTAAACAAAACTGCCTATATAATACCATCAATCCACATTGAAAGATGTTTGGAAAATTTGATTTGGCAGAAAAAATGTCATTCTGGTAAAAAGTAGTCAACAAAGTCGGCAACATTTAAGGAATGTTTACAATATAACCTTACTTTTGCTTGTGAAACAAAAACTATTGGAGGCAATGCACGAGCTGTGGTATAAATGCTGAATCAGAGCCTGACCTGACCCTGGGGATAATGGTGTTAGACCTTTTTAGAGGAAGCAGTCTCACACTGCTTGGTCTCATCACTCCCTGAAATTCAACTACAGTATAATGTCAAGCCAGGTTTAGAAACTGGCTAGAGGTCTTTTAAACATGCAAAACATTGCTTTAGATTTAAGCGGAGTTGATTTAAATGTTTATAGAGTGCAGATGTTCCTGCCTCCCCTCACTAAACATTTAAATTTAAACTGCTGGATGGCAGGGGGAAGGAATTGTCGACATTTTGAGTCAAAACGCTGCATTAGTCCTGATGCAGGGTTTTAACTCGAAACATCAAGAATTCCTCTCCCCCCACAGAATCTGCTTGACCTGCTGAGTTCCTCCAGCAGATTGTTTGTTGATCCAGATTCCAGCATCTGCAGTCTCTTGTGTCTCTATCTTAAATTGGTAGCTGGAGTATACCTCTGGTGTTAAAGGATAAAATTAAAGAATAGAAATTTAAAAGAAAGGAAAAAAATGTTGGGTCAATACTTAGGAAATTATTCAGCATCCAAAATACACATAATATTTTAATAACAATGCTATCTAACATGTTATTTTTTCTTCTTTTTGCAAAACCTCCAATCTATTTCACACACCCATCTGACTTGGAGGTACTTTATTATCCCTCTGCTTTTGTTGGCCAAAACTATGGAACTAAGAGTCTCTTCACCCCATAGATGGCAGCAGTTCAAGAAGGTGGCTCACCACCAGCTTGTGGAGGATGTTGAGGGATCTGCAATAAATGCTGACCTTGCTGCAACACTCACATCCCAAGGATCATCTGTTTTCCAAAGTGATTTGTTGAGCATTTTCAGCAATGATGAGAATTTGGTGTTCTGGAACAATATATATTTTATACTCATGGAGAAAATCTATATTGTTCTATGAGAGATGTACCTACAGGTAAAAACCTTTAATCAGGAAGTACAGGAAATAAGAGGTGTTGAATGGCAGAGGAGTAAGAAGTTATGACCTCATGTGTACCTTGGCCTTGGTATAACTAGCCAAACATGACACTGTTCAGATTTATTGAAATTACATACTGATGAGTTTTACACAATGAATAGTAACATAATGTGTGCATAATGGACCTGAAACCACTTAAACAGGAGTGACGGAAGTCAGGTCAGGAGCCCCTTATCAATGTGGAGAACCAAGAGGAGATGGTAGTACTGTGATTAGTGACTCTACCCAGGCACTTACACACCCTGGAGATAAGTAGCTTTTGTTGATCATTTACCTTCTTATTTTTAAAATAAAACTATAAATCGATCAACTCAACTGCTCCCTGATAAGCTGGGCAAACAGTATCTTGGTTTCAACAACACTTTATGTTGAAATGCCAATTAGTCCTCAGGAAACTGAAAGGACAGATAAGAAATGATCAGCAACAACATGGGAATACAACTGTGCAAGCTTTGCAATAATCGTCCTTCTGTGTATTTGCAGATCAGATTCCTTCACTTGATATGTACCACAGATTCTGATTTTAACATTCCTCTATGTACCATGACCTTAGATACATATTTAAAATATTCTTTGCCCCTCTTTCTTCTCCTAAGACAACTGTATAAGTTGGCAACATCTCATGCAAACTGAATGCCATGCCAATACCTCTTCCAAGAATCAGTTATTAATGTATAAACTTGGATTGTGGTTGTCAGGACAACTATATTTAAAAGGCATCATTTTTTTTCAGCTTATATCCACAAGGAAGTATTCTCTGTAGAAGTCAGTGGAATATAACTGTAACTTGGAATCCAGACTGAATTCTCTCCACCTACCAGGGGAGGCAGAAGTCACATCATTATGAGTATGGCCATGTCGACTAAAATCAACTATCTGGCAAAAGAACCAAAGAGTATTTGAGAATTGTTGGACACAACTTGTTCTAATGCTCTGGAATGTGGTGGGAGCAGGTTCGAAACAGAACTGGATTTATTAGGAAGAGGAGAGGATAAAGGGAGCGATTGGGAATTGGGTGACAGAGTCATTGAGGGAGCCAGGAAAGACTGGGTATTGGGTGTATTGGAGAGATCAGAGTGGAGGCGGTATTGATGGGGCACTTAGAGAGCTACACACAACATGCTGGAGGAACTCAAATAAGTCAGGCAGCACCTATGGATGGAAATGGACAGTCGACGTTTCGGATGGAGAACCTTCATCTGGTCAGTCCCAGTTGTTTGACTAGTATCTCACTCCCACTTCACCTCCAGATTAATATTAGTCCAAATTTCTGCTCATCCATTGCTGAAAGTCATATAGTTTTGTTAGCTCTAGACCAGACTATTTACTGGCTGGCTGCTGTCTCTACCTGTCCTAAAATCATGTTCTTTAACTGTGCCAAATTTTGTCCAGTTACACATCCATGAGGGGCCTAAACTAAATAAAACACAGAATTTAGAACAGTATAGCACAGGAACAGGCCCTTCAGCCCATGATGTTGTGCCAAATTAATTAAATTAGTAATTAAACACCTAACTAAACTAATCCCTCCTGCTTACACAATGTCCATATCCCTCCATTCTCTGCACATTCATGTGCCTATCTAAGAGCCTCTTAAACGCCTCTATCATAGTTACCTCCACTACCACCCCTGGCAGTGCATTCCAGCCACCCACCCACTGATCTGACATATAAATGAAAGTCCTGGTGTGCATCTCCTATTGCTTCCATCCCTCTGTTGATGGTTGTACGCATCCACCTGCAGACTAAACTCTGGAATTACTTACCTATACATTTCCATTTCATTCTTCTTTAACACCCTTCTACTTCCTTCTGCAGCCTTTCGTCACTCCTCAAAATAACTCAACAACTTCCTGGAGTAAAAACAATGAGAGGGAGAGAGTGAAGAAGAGAGATTTGCCTTGATTTGGCAATTTTCATGACTTTGGAACCATTCAATAGTCTTTTCAGCCAATGCAGAAAATAGAATTAAAGGCAGAGAGATACTGTGTTAGAAGTGCAATTAAAAAGACACTGAAGACGTAATTGTACCCCATGTTGCAATATCATAATTCAATGGCTCATGACCTACACTTTACCCTCTTTAAAATTTGCTTGCCGTTGACATCATAACTTTCATTTGTTTGATTTGTGGCGAGAACTTTACTATAGCTGCTTTATATAATCAAAGTACCAGGCTTCCCTTGAGAAAGGCCCTGTAGTAGTCCTCACCATGTTTTCCAACTCACTGTACAAAATGGTAGCAGCACTGTAATTTGAAACCATTCAGCACATGTTCTGTTCCAAAGAAAAGGTTCTGAGCGCTGAGGGAGATTGAATTCATTTTGGAACAACACACTCAAAGTGAATTCTATCTCCTGTGGAAATGGGGTGGTGAAATTTCTGATCTTTTTGCTCACCTTTGACATGATTATCTTGTGTCCCATACAACAGGGAACATTTGTGGATGAGCCTTATCTATTCCCAGCTGAATTTTGATTGCTTTGTAATTTTATAAACAGGAAGTAAACTGGTACAGTAAAGAAAGAGACAGAAATCCCGATAAGAGAACTCTATCATCAGGATTCCACCTAACAATCAAATGCTTACAAGTTAATATCAGTTATTTTAACATCTGTTCTATTTTTGTTTGTGTTGTGAAATATTTTTTAAATACATGGGACCCAGAGTGGTCTGAGAGACCTATATTAAATGAGCAGAGGTAGAATAGGGTTTCTAATATTTTAACATGGTTGTTCTTCTGATATTGTCATTGTTGGCAATAATAATTAGTGGTTGGTGGTACTCCCGGGAGGTAGCATTGTACAAAAGTATGGAACAGGTTGGGTGTATAGTGGGCAGAGTGTGTTGTAGCTCAGACAGGTTTTACCCCGCCAGGTTGGATTCTCGAGCTGCCTGCTAGGAATGTTGCTCTGCAGTAAGTACCTAATTTACTCAGTGGTTAGCTTGCAAAGTACTGGCCCATTGTGTCTGCCAGGTTTCTCTGGGACAAATTGAGTTCAGAATCATTCACCTCGGGACCAGCCTGGGTCTTGATCCTTGTTGGTGAACTGCCTGGATCAGGAAAATTAAATGTGAAAAACGGTGTCCTATTCTGGAAGTCAATGTCAGTCAATTTCCCACTTAAATAAGAGGTGTTTTATCCTGTATGCGACTGTTTACAATTCACCTCTCACTGCAGGGTACTTATTTAATATGGGAAATGTTAATAAATCTAAATGGCTCCCATTTTGATAATGCCTCAACTCTAAAATTCTCTATTTTCTCCAATGGGGTCACTCCTTTCTTTCTCCGTTTTCTCTTCTGCCCCAAAACCCTTCCAAGGTCTTTGCACTCTTTCAATTCAGAGGAGTTGATTAGCCCCTAATTTAATTGCTCTGCCATTGACAGCCTTATCTCCAGTTGCCTGGGCCTCCAAGCACTGAAATTCCCTGATGCAGTGTTTCATCCTGAAACGTCAACCATTCCTTTCCCTCCACAGATGCTGCCTGGCCCACTGACTTCCTGCAGCAGTTTGTTTTTTTGCTGAAATTCCTTCGACTAGCTTCTTTGTTCCCCTCTCCTCCTTTCAGATGCTTCTTCAAACATTCCTTACTAAACAAGCTTTCATTCCTTTCACAACTCCTCATATAACGAAGTAGACCACATCTGCTGTTGACAAGATCTGGCAATATTCAAGCATAAAGTAATACGTGGAAGTTACATTTGCATTGCACAAATGCCAACCAATGACTGTCTTTCACAAGAGAAAGCATAACCATGTTCCTCTGGCATTCCATAGCATTATCATCACTGAGTCTTTCTGCTTCAACATATCTTCAAACTTTTCCTTGGTGCGATCACAGAAGACAAATGTGATTGGTGTGGTTAGAAAGATCTGACTAGAGATGACCAACACTAAGACAAAGCCCACCTCCATGAATCACTTGCATGTTCAAATCATTGAATAGCCTTGCCCCACCCTACTTGAGCAATCTCGACTAGCCAATTATTCATCTACTCTGCCCCAAGCTTACAAAAGTAAAATGATTTCTAATGAAAGGTCATCAACCTGAAACGTTAACTCTGCTTCTTTCTCCATGGATGATGCCTCATCTGTGGAATATTTCCAGCATTTTAACTTTTTATTCTGTTTTGCTGTCTGTTCATCAATCGTTCTGTTCAAAAACCAGAACTCTAAATTTTGCTCATTAAAAATCTCTCATGAACCATTTACTTTGAACTTCAAAAGTTTGCTTAAAATCCTTTTCTCTAGTCCTCTCGCCTCAGTTTCCTCTACTTTTATTTCTGGTCAGTGCCTATCATTCTACCTTAGTAAGCACTACACTCTTGCTTCAGCATGTAGAGCCAATTGTCACATTGTGACTACTGTTTGCTGCTCTAATAGCAGTAGAATTTTCTGTTCTCAGCTCACATTGTTCAAAAGCAAACAGGTACCTGGAGCGTTACAGAGCTATAAATAATTCAGACAATAGTTTCAGCCTCTGACTTATGAAGCTTCACAGGAAACAACAAACAAATTGATGCTGATTCAGTGCTTGGTTTGAGAGAAATGAACAATTGAACAAATATGATCTTTCAATTGCCTGAATGATTCTGAACTGAACCCGAAACGTACAATGCTCTTTTTTTTATATAATCAAATGGAAAATGACATTAACAATAGCAAAGGAGTGAGTTGGTAATTATTTAGTGTAAGTTCAATTAGATCTTCTTAAAAATAAAAAGAATTAGGGGCGGTAGTGCAATAATTATTGCATCCCACTGTTGCTGAATCTTAATGTTATTCTTTTTAACATTGGGAAGACAT